>NC_067143.1:53133544-53350516 GCF_903995435.1 Acomys russatus | reverse complement strand
CCTCAGTGTCCAGCAGTGAGAATGGCTGCTGAGTCCTGGGGGCCTGGCCCACCAGCTCTCTCTGCCCACATCCACCAAGGGGTGAGGAAGGGACATCAGAGTGGGCAGTTTCCTCCCAAACCCTGGTTACTTTAGGCCTGGTCTCTTCCCAGTGTTCCCAGCAGTGGGGAGCAGCAAGTGACTGCTGTTATGCAAGGAAGTCTTTGAGTGACTGGGTCACTTTGAATCCACCAGGTCCCCTCTCCCTGCTCCTTGTAGGAGCAGCCCTGCCTCCATACCATATCTCCCCAGCCCCACCTTCCGGTTTCCCTAGACCCTGCTGTTCTTCCTGGCGCCTAGTCAAAATTATATTCTTCACAGAATGTTCCCTCCTGCCGCATACTCTGTTAGCATCTAAGCCAAAAGAAGCCACCTCTCCTACCACAGGCTTCTTAGAATGTGTCTGTTTCCAAATAGTTTGAACTACAGCCATGCAGACAGGGAGGGCACTTCCTGTGGACTCATGACCTGCATGAGGTGCTGTAGCCAGCAGCCCAGCTACCCACACAGCACTGCCTTGACCATATCGCTCTGTGTGGGAACTGCAGGAGAAACTGTCAGCAGCAAATTCTACCACGGGGGGGGGGGGGGGGGGGGGGGGGGGGGGGGGTACAGGCTCCAAAGCATAGTGACCTGCAACTGAGAACACATGTACTTGTGGGTCCACTAGGACTGCACACTGGCCCCTTGGAACAAGACATTTCTGAGACGGACTAGCTCCCCATGAGTCATGTGCCCACCGATCCAAGACTCTCACCTCTGAGCTGTCACCTGCAAGGGTCACAAAGAATGTGCAGACTGTGCTGTAATGGCTGTCATGTCCCCTGCGGCTACCCTGATAGCAAGCTGCTCTCTATACCCTGCCTACCTCTCTGAGAGCAAAAGAAGGTGGTACCGAGAGTCTCATGTCCCTTTGTGAGCACTGCACCAGGCTGCCTCCTGAGTTGACCCTGAGTCTCTTTACAGGAGGGAAGCATTTGACTTTGAGATGCCCAAATGCAGAGCTTGGCTGAGTATGGTAGACAGGTGGGTGGAAAACAGGAGGAACCATCTGTTGACAGACTCGCAACAAGCTGAGCGTTCTGGTTGCATGAGAAACACACGAATGATTAAATGACCACTAAACACCTGCGTGCAGACCTGCCCAACAGCATGCTTGGTGCCTGGCCCCACCTAGTCAGTGCGATGTCCCTAGCCTTCCGGATGAGCACCGCAATCCCACCATCACACAGCGGCTTCCAGGAAGAAGGGGCTGTGGAGGCCGTACTCAGGAGTCAGCAGACCGTGAAGTAGAGGAAGTAGGGAGTCCTACCCTCCAGTGAGTGTGGCTTCTTAATGCCACTCTCCTTCCTTAATGGGCCTCAGGGGTGGAGGGTGGCGATAGTGTGCCCCCTTGTTCCTCATCCTCAGGGGCCAGGCAAGCACAAGCCCTCCCCCACCGTGTCCACCCCCACCACAGCCCTGAGACTTGCTACCTGCAAGCTACTCATAACCCTTGCAGCAAGAAACCTCCACGATAGCCAGACTGCCTAGCAACAGGGCATCTAGTACTGCTGAGTCAGGGCCAGCAAAGGAGAAGTGAGGTCAGAAGGGCACAGCTTGTGGGAAATCCCCAGGGGAGGGGGCAGCACCCCCTACCGAGAACAGAGCCTGGGGGAGTACCCCTGGAGCAGCTCCTGGGTATCTGCTCTTCATTAACAGTCCCAGGTTGCTCCAGTCTTATGTGCTGCTCCCGGGCCTCAGACCAGCCCTGAGTACTGATGAATAGCCCCTCCTGGCCTCTGCTCACCATGCTCTTCCTCCTCCGACTTCTACCCACTCCCAAGCCAGAGAAGCACCCTCTGTGCCTCCAAATGCAGCCCCCCACAGGCCATGGCAAAGGTGCCCCCTGACCCCATCTTAGCCCCAAATCTGCTGTCCTTCGGTCCTTTCTCTAGCTAAGGGGCACACGGCCCATCTAGTCCAATTAGCATGCCATTCACAATAGGGGTGAGCACTTGGGACAGGGCGTGACTCATCTCAGCATGAGTTCTTAGCCCAAGAAGTCTAACCCTAGAGATTAGAGGGAATGCCCAGGGATCCTGTACCCAGGGCCAGGGGACATATAAGGGCCCAAGTCTAAATGGATGAGATTAGAGTTCACCCATCACCAATAGTGTGAACCAGAAACTTGAGGCTCGGCCAATGACCATTATGGGATGACAGGCACACACAGCCTGTCATGGGCACAATGTGGCTGCTCCGGTTTGGGTTTGAGTCCCAGAGCTCAGTCAGTACTTTTAAGCCTCAGTTTCCCCTCTGACTAACCTACAAGCTCACTCACACTGTTGTCACATGGTATAGCACGGTTTCTTACACAGACTGTAGCCAAAGGACTCATAGGCCCACAGGCTAGGCCACATACTGCGTTATAGCCTTCTCCTTCTCCAAATGCCCTGGGGTCGCCACCCCCTAATATCCACCACCAGCCAGAGAAAACCAAGGCTCACTTAGAAGGCAAGAGGGCTGCAGAGAGGGGCAGCCTAAATGTCAAGCCGACTTTGGATTAATTCTCCATCCCCATCCATTCACTTCCCAGCCCTCTATAAAATGCTATTCTGAGCCGGGCAGTGGTGGTGCCCACCTTTAATCCCAGCACTTGGGAGGCAGAGGCAGGCGGATCGCTATGAGTTCGAGGCCAGCCTGGTCTACAAAGCGAGTCCAGGATAGTCAAGGCTACAAAGAAAAACCCTGTCTCAGAAACAACAACAACAAAAAGTTAAAAGAAAAAAAAAAACTATTCTGCAGTCTATAAATATTTACTTATTTGGAGCTGGAGAGATGGCTCAGCAGTTCCTGAGGTCCTGAGTTCAATTCCCAGCAACCACATGGTGGGCTCACAACCATCTATAATGTGATCTGATGCCCTCTTCTGGCATGAAGGTGTGCATGCAAGCAGAGCACTGTGCATAATAATAAATAACTTAAAAAATATTTACTTATTTATCTTTAAATCATATGTTTGTGCACATTTGTGTATAAGTGTGTACACATGAGTTAGTTACCTGTGGAGGCCAGACAATCCCCTGGAGTTCCAGGTGATTGTGAAGCACCCCAAGTGGGTCCTGTGAGCTGAACTCAGGTCCTCTACAGGAGCAGTATGCATTCTTAACTTCTGGGGCATCTCCACAGTCCCAAGCAGTCTATTAACATGCACTTCAAAGCCTTTGCATACTGCATTCCTTTCATCTCAAGTACCTGTCTAGTCAAAAGATGTACTCTTTTGGTTGAAAAGAGTACTCTTCCTTAAAAGATGGACATCCCACATCCTCCACTTCTACTGTGGGCTTTCCCTCACGCCTCAAGATTCTTAGGGGCTTCCTTGGGGCTCCCCCAGCCTCCATGCTACTTTATTTTTAAGATTTATTTAAGTTTATGTGTAAATGTATATGAAAGTACGCCACATGTATGCAGTGCCCTCAGATGTCAGAAAAGACATCAGATCCCTGGAACTGAAGTTACCAATGGCCTGTGAGCCACCATGTAGGTTCTAGGATTTGAACCTGGGTCTCTGGGAGACCAGCCAGTGCTCTTAACTACCGAGCCCACCTCTCCAGACCACCTCCATACGTCTGATCATTCTGCATGGCTGTATCCTTCAGTGTTTGGTTCACTGAGATAACCTCAGAGGCCAAAAGACGCAGGACTACATCCCACCCCTAAAATATTCCATGGGCCTTAGAGAGAGCGACCCAGGCTAGTGCTACGACTCTCACCAGCACAGCTGCAAGAAGAGGCCAGGCCCAGTGATCTGGGAACATCTGTCTTTCCTGATGTCCCCTTCCAGCAGTGAACTTTCCCAGCTGCCCACTTCCTCCTCAGCAGCTGGGGCCTTACTCCTGCACTCCTTGCTTCCTCCATGCCACTTCCGTGCTTCCTCCTCCACCACCAGCTGCTGCCATGCATCCCCGGCTCTGACCCTGCCCATGTCTGCCCAGGTTGCAGTGCACAAAGCTCGTGTCAGGCCTCCTTTGCTAGACCAGAGACCTGCAGCCTGCACGCCACTTCACAAGGAGGGGCTGCAGCTAGTACGATCTCAACAGCCACCCTGTCAGCATCCTGCTCTAGAAAGGCTGCAGGCCCCAACCCACCCTAACCCTAACCTAGAGTTCAGCACGCAACCAAGGCCCTGTAGCCCTGGGCACGTCTTCCTGGGCCAGGGGCTCCCCTTGCTGAGCACCACCGTGAAACAGGCTTCTGCTGGACTTTTTACATGGACTGACCCCCAAGCCATCAATTCCCTTTCGCTTAAAACATGCGTCTCCCTTCAGGAAACCCACCCCCTTTAGTTAACACAGCCTGCTGGGTACCGGACAATACTCCACTGCCTGACCCTGCTGAGCTGCCCCACAAATTGGTCCTGCTGTGGTGGGGCAAGAGGCAGGTAAGCATCTACATGCCATTCAGCTCCGTACACACCCTGAGTCTGGCCCTACCGTCTCCCTGAGGACAAGAACAGGTTGGCCCATGGCAAGCTTTCAGACAGGGCCCCTCCCCCACCACTTCTGGTGCCCAGTCCAAAGTAGAGGCCATTATGTGTCCCTAGTGACCGAGGGGTGCTGGGTCCATTAGGGATTCCTGGTAACTGTCAGGAGGGGAGGTTGACCTTGTAGTCATCAAGTGCCCACCAACCACCAACCCTGGCCAGCAAGGGAGAAACTACACAAATGAAGTGCCAGCCCTCTGCAGGTAGGTCCCTGTCACCCAGGGCTGGAAGTAAGGAGTTTAAGACAGGCAGCAATCTTGAATTGGACAGTGCAACAAGCTAACCTAAGTCTCCCCACAAGGTAACTGCTTCATGGTAGAGGGAACTGGGAACGGATGCCAGGACAAAACGGGTGGGCATCAGAGGCCCAAAGGGCAGGGATACCTACTACACATGCACAGGAGAACAATCTGTGTGGCAGAGTCTGGCAAAGAACCAGAAAACAGGGACTGGGGATCCCCAGTGGATCTAGGAGAAGCTGATGAGGAGACACAGAGAGGAGGAAGAAAGGGGAGGTGTTATAAAGGGGCAGCAAAAAACCAGGAGAAGTAGAGAAAGGAAAAGAAAAGTCTAAGCAAACCAAGGGGCAGCGGAGCACCCTGGAAAAGCAGCTCAGAAAGTGACAGCCAGACAAGAGGGACTCCTGTCCTCTCAGACCTCCCACCTGCTCAACCCCCTAGGCAGGGCTCCCCCTCACTCACCCTCGGAGGCCTGTTGACTCCTGGGCCTAAGAACTCCTGAGGCTCCAATCAGGTGGACCCGTGCGTGCCCTGGAAGCCTATGTGGCCAGAATCCCTATTGTCAGTTATGTCTGAGTCATGTTCCCTTGGAGGTGTGAGCCCCAGGTATGTCTTTACACACCTGTGGGTGGTGTCTCTGAATGTGTGTAAATCACTTCTCAAAGTGTGTGTGTGTTTCTAAATATAATCATAAATCTGCGGGTGGGAGGTGAAGGAGATGGCGGAGAGAGCGTGAGAGAGAGAGAGAGATAGTGTGTGTGTGTGTGTGTGTGTGTGTGTGTGTGTGTGTGTGTGTGTGTGTTGTATCCAGCTCTGGTCTTTGCTTCCTGCTCTCTGGTTCTCTCCCACCCCCTTCAGCCTAGGCCAACACACTTCCTGAAAACACTGAGGGAGGGAGAGAAAAGTCACCCATAATCCCCTGGGGCAGACACTTCCTCCCCGCCCCTCAGGCCACTTGAGCACAGCACCGTCCAAACAAAAATGGGAGAATCAGCCCCGTCCGCTGGTGCCCTGAGGCCTCACAGGGTAGAAGTTCAGGAATCCCTGATTGCTGCTATCCCTTACAGTGGATCTCCCCGACCCCACCCCCTGAAGGAGGCCCAAAGAGGCTGCAAAACAGGCTTTCTGAAGGGAACAGTTCTGCCCCAGCAACAGGTGATCGTCTTCAGAAAGACCAATGATTGGCTGGGTTGCAGGGCACTTGGGTGTAGAAGGGAAACTTTGCAAGGTGTGACTCCAGGCGGGGGCTGCCCGCTCTAGGCAAATACTTCCTTTCTCTCAAACATCTCTAGATATCCAAATACCAGAAGAGGAAGCACAGACCTACAGAGAGTTGGAAGGGGCTGTGTGGAGTGGTTCTGGGACCCTTGATAAAAAAAACAAAAACAAAACAAACAAAAAAAGATTCCTCTGTGACCCAGTGGTTCTGAGGGGTTTGTCTCTGCCTCCTAAAGCTGAGTGGACAGGGACGTGGACAGGGCCAGGGCCAGGAGGCAGGATCTGAAAGCTTGGTTTTTCCCTGGGGGAAGGGTGGCTTTGAGCAAAGCGCTTCCCCACCCCCACCCCACCCCTCAGCCAGTTCTCTGTCACTGATGGCCACAGGCTGTATCACAGGTGTGGAGGTGAAAAGTGGAGTTGTCCCAGGCCACATGGGAGCCTGGCTCTGAAAGCCCTCAGCCTGGCCAGGCAGAAAGGAGAGAGCCCCACCCTTGCTTGTTTTCTAGCAGCTTACAGCTTTTCTGTGGCCTTGGATACCATCAGTTTCTTACATCCCACCAGCATCTGTGACCGCGTCTCCTTCCCCAGACAGGGGGATAACACGAACTGGGGGAAAGGGCTTGCAGTGGTGAGCTCACTGCCCTTCAGCTCTATGACCAGTTACAGCTGTGTCTGCAGACACCCAAGCTCAGCCCCTGCTGTGTGAAAGCGCCTCGCAGCACTGGCCTTTCACCTCCATGACATGTGCAAAGGGCCCATCACGTACTCATCGCCAGAGCTGAGGATTTGACGGTAAAGGAAACTGACAAAGATCCCACGGTCCTAGGAGAGCTGACATTCCAATGGCTCTTGGCAGCATATGTGCACACATATGGGCACAGTGACTCACACTTGACAGTACACAAACAATAAATGTGCCAGTTCACTTACCCAAATAGCATCTGCACACTATTAACAACGTAATCTTAGCAGTGCAATCCCCATAGCAGCAGTACCCTCTGGCACAAGTATGTGCGCACTCAGCCTTGAAGCATCACACACACAGAGCCTGTCACCCCTGAAACTGTACAGATCCCTGTACCTATTAGGATCAAGTGCAGCCACCTGCAGAACCAGCACAAACATGCAAAGTATACACATATGCTACCATCCTGAGGCTGGCCGTGGTGTGTGTGTGTGTGTGTGTGTGTGTGTGTGTGTGTGTGTGTACAGGCAGACAGCCAAAACACCCATAGGCATAAAATAAAAATGAAAAAACAAAATCTAAAGACTTTGTATATCCACAAGCTGAGGACTGCAGATGCCCATGACTCCTAATGTCATATCCTCAGGGCGCAGGACCCCAGGCCTGGCGCCACTCTACCCTAAGGAGTGCTCCCAAACTGTGAGGATCAAAGAAGGCTCCTTGCAACCTATGGTCCCACATCCATGGATTCGACAAACTGCAGATCAAAATACGTAAGCAACCCCACATCTAGGCTGACAGCATGCAGATTTTTCCCCTTGTCCCCACTCCCTAACCAATGCAGTGCGGTAACTACCCAGAAGATTTGCAGTACACGAGATGGGGCTGGAGACGTAGATCAGTGGTAGAGCACACCCCTAGCACACGCAAGGCCCTGGGTTTGACCCCTTAGGCACAGAAAAACAAACAACAAAGCCAACCAACCAACTACAACAACAACAACCAAAGCACACAGATTTCTTGCAAGCACTACACCATTTTATGACACCCCTATTGAGGGGCCAGATGCTTTACTTAGGGGCTCTGACTCCCCTGTTTAGTCTGTAGCTCTGAAAGTGGATGATTTTTATTCTACTCTGCAAGTTTCCTGAACATGAATAAGTATCAGGGGAACCACAGGGGGCCCAGAGAGGGCAGACAGGGCATCAGGCCTGGAAGGCCGAGGGTGGGAACCCCATCCTTGCTTTTCCCTGATTTGCTTACACCTTTGACTATATAGCCTAAAATCCTATCCCAGCTGAATTCTTCCCGTTGGTCTCTTCTGAAGGCCTCTCCCTTCACAAAACATCTCCAGAGGGTGGCCCTGGTTGGGGAGAAGGAAGAGGAGAAGGGACATGGGATGGTGAGTTTAGGGTACTCTGAATTCAGAGCAACTATGAATGGGCTCCCCCCTCCCCATAGATTTTCTCCTTTGTGGAGGAGAATGGCCACTAGAGGGTGCAATAGACCAAGAACCATGAATCTCTAGCGTGGCTACAGGCCCCATCCAGGAAAGGACACCTTCTTGCGCTTTCTTCCATCAACTGAATCTCATAACTTTAGACTCGGCTTGGTCTAGAAGGTCCCTGCCTCACTGTTCCTCTCCAAATGGAGAAACCTCCCAGACTTTCCCCACAGGAGCACGTCCTTCCCCCCCCCACACCCCCCTCCCAAGTATGTGGCTGCAAGGACCCAGCTAGTCTCTCCCTCTATATCCAGTTTCCAGCTTAAAATCAACATGATCATCACCCCCCTTAGAAGGCTTGCTGCAGGGACAAGCGACACCCCCCCACACACACACACAAACACACTGTCTAGCCATGCCAAGGACAAGAGACCTCTGTCAGCACATCCCTTCCAAAATCCAAAGGATTGTCATTACCCCCAAGCATTTGGCACCCTGTCCTTAGATGCGTCTCTGGCTGGCACCTGAGCCAACAGCTGGAAGGGAGGAAGAATAATTGCAATGTGCAGAGAAAGAGGGAAAAGTCTCAGGAAAGCAAGGAGAGGAGCCAGGGAGAGGAAAAAGAATCCTGAAGGGGAGGCAGAGAAAGCGGACTGTGGCTCAGGCAGGTCCTGGGATCTGGTGAGATTTGTCAAGTACAGCATTGGGGTGGGGGGAGGGGGGTGAGGAGAGACAGGGAGTACAACAGACAGAAGCACCCCAACTTCACAGCACACCCCAACTCCACACCTGAGCCACCATCCCACTGTTGCAAATTTCTCCACACCTCAGCTCCTAGCGGCAGGGTACACCCTGATCTCCAGAGCATCTAACAGGCCAGGTGCCCCAGTGAACTCAGATGTTCCCCCAAACTTTCTTCTGTTACTGGGCCACCCTCAGTGATGGCACCACCACCCACTTGCGGGAATAGACCCCTGGGGGAGGCCACTGTGGCTCCCCCGTCCTCTCTGCACATACATCTAGGTATCCTTAAGCTCTGGTCATCCTTGGGCCCAGGCCTCACCCCACTCTGCCCTGCTCAGTCCTGGCCCTGCTCCCTATTTTCTAAGCTTGTGTCCCCACAAACTGTCAGTCATTCCTCTAGTCCTGGCCCCTCTATACTCTAGGATCTTCCACCCACCAGCAGTGATATCACTCACCTGGCCTGTGGGTGGGGGGGTCCAGTGCGAGGAGGTACAGGAGGAACACTCTGTTCCACGGAATGTCTCTTGGCAGGCAGTGGAGGCAGCACAGGGTCTGGAGCAGCTGTGGATGGGGGAGTGAAGCAGGCAGGTGGGAGGCAGCTCCTGCGGGGAGGAATCGGTGGGATTGCAGGTAGCCCTTCATCTTCTCCAGTTGTGGGTAGTGGCTCAGGTGGCGTGACAGGCACAGGTGGCGAACGGAAGATGTGTCGCTTCATGGGCACAGGCCGTGGGGCAGGGCGAGGTACAGGGGCCGGAGGTGCATGGGCACGGAGCAGACCAGCCAGGATCCGGCGGCGGTGGCCAGGGAGGTGCATGCCCATGTCCAGCAGGCCAGCATCAGTGAGGCCTTGGCATTCGGTGGCCCACAGCAGTCCATGCTGTTCAAAGAGTGTCGTGTACTGCTCCAGATGCAGAGCCCGCAGCCACTCGGCCACTGACAGGGTGGCATCGCTGCTCTCTGCCATGGCTTCTGGCAGTAGAAGGCCCAGAGCCAGGCTCAGACCTGAAAGAGAAGGTCACAGTTGAGAGAGGCACAGCAACCCAGGAACCATGGCCAGCAGTGTCCCTCTGTGAGATTCCATACTGTGCCAGTAGGCATCCTGAGTGTCATCATCTCAAATGCAGAATTCCAAAAGATGAAAGCCATTAATCCTCAAAGATGAAAGCCTTCAATGCTGAAATCCCCAGATGACATTCACACAATGTAAGTTCTTTTCTTCTGTTAGTGGTGGCTTTGGAGTTTTGGGACAGGATTTTGTTACATGCCTCTTTGACTCTAGCCTTGAACTAGCCCTAAAGTCACTGTGTAGCCCAGGTTAGCTCCATCCTTGGTTTTCTGAGCACTTAGATAATGCGTATGCACTGCAATGACCAATTTAGGTTCTATTCTTACACATCCGCACTGTACCTATACCAGGAGAAGCTGAGCACTGCCAGGCCTTACTGAATAACCCCATTTTCCCCCTCTGTGGGTCCCTGTGGCTCTAGCATCTAGCTCAAGGTCTCTTAGCATGTTATGTCGTCTACATCATCACCCCCCAACCTACAGTCTCAGCTACTATTGTGAGACTGGCAAATGGCACGGTTGGCACTGGGCAAGACACCCTGTCCCCACTCTTCTCTGTGAGACCCAGGCCAGAGCCCAGTCCCTCTGAGGCACCGTCCCTAGGTGAAGGTCAAGCTTGGAGACTCGGTGAGCACACACGGGGTCAAAGGGCACCACTGCTGATCTCTCATCACACTCTATCTCTGCACCATGTCCCCTAAGAAACTGGAGTGCAGCCGGGTGTGGTGGCGCATGCCTTTAATCCCAGCACTCGGGAGGCAGAGGCAGGTGGATTAATGTGGGTTCGAGGCCAGCTTGGTCTACAAAGTGAGTCCAGGATAGCCAAGGCTAACACAGAGAGACCCTACCCCCGCCCCAAAACAAAAAACAATAAAAACCTGGAATGCTCAAGAAGGGGGGAAAAAAGCCCAGATCACACAGTCTCTGTGTCCTGGCCTTCTGGGTAATATCCTCCCTTGCCACCAAGGCAGAGAAAAAACAAACAAACAAAATTCAGTTGTTCATGCGTTCATCCATTTGTTCATTGACTCCAGTCATCAAAGCAGCCTGGCATTGGACGGTGGGAATATCCCCTCACACCTGGCATTGGACTGTGGGAATATCCCCTCACACCTGGCACTGGACAGTAGAAACTGCCCCTCACACCTGGCACTGGACAGTGGGAACTCCCCCTCACACCTGGCACTGGACAGTGGGAACTCCCCCTCACACCTGGCACTGGACAGTGGGAACTCCCCCTCACACCTGGCACTGGACAGTGGGAACTCCCCCTCACACCTGGCACTGGACAGTGGGAACTCCCCCTCACACCTGGCACTGGACAGTGGGAACTCCCCCTCACACCTGGCACTGGACAGTGGGAACTCCCCCTCACACCTGGCACTGGACAGTGGGAACTCCCCCTCACACTGGCACTGGACAGTGGGAACTCCCCCTCACACCTGGCACTGGACAGTAACTCCCCCTCACACCTGGCACTGGACAGTGGGAACTCCCCCTCACACCTGGCACTGGACAGCGAGAACTCCCCCTCACACCTGGCACTGGACAGTGGGAACACCCCTACACACCAAGACCTCAAGAGCCTCTTTCTGCTGAGAGTCGGAGGAAGACAAGAAGAAGCAACTAACAGACCCAGAGAGTGAAGGTTTGCCACAGCACTGAAGGGATGGGTAACAATCAGCACTGGGCTTACTTAACAGGCTGAAACTTCCTGAAACAAACCTTATATAACCATGAAATAATTTCTTTTAAATTCCAATTACAGGGGCCTGGAGACATGGTTCAGAGGTCAAGAGCACTCACTGCTCCTCCAAAGGACCAGCAACTATGTTGGATGGCTTACAACCACCTATAACTTTAGTTCCGGGGGATCCAGCGCCCTCTTCTGGCCTCTGAAGGAACTGCATACATGTGGCACATATACCAAGAAGGAACACACACACATACATACACATAAATAAAAATAAAATTTGAAAAATTATCCTGTTACAATTAGGAACAATACAGCAACTTCATGGCTGTGTTTGTTATCCACATTGTTCTAGGCAAGAGATTGAACATACAAATCAATATAAACTATCCAAGGTTGCTCACATGCGTTTTGAGATGGGAGACTCGGAAACTTCCCTGTGAAACTGTCATTAGCACTAATATGAGTTGAGAATGATCACTGAGTTCAAAGTTCAACAGAAACCAGCATTTTTGTACAGCAACCAGGTAGGAACCAGGATGAAAGACCCTACCCTCAACAGCCTCAGAACGGAAAACACCAAGAATAAGCATCATAAGGAAGCTGGGCTGTGGTGGTGCACGCCTTTAATCCAGCACTCGGAAGCAGAGGCAGGTGCATCGCTGTGAGTTCAAAGCCAGCCTGGTCTACAAAGCAAGTCCAGGACAGCCAAGGCTACACAGAGAGACCCTGTCTCGAAAAACCAAAAAACAAAACAAAACAAATAAACAAAGAAAAAGCATCATAGGGATTATACACACCTCAGTGCAGGGCCGAAGCCATGTACTGCGGGGCTGATCTCCTGCTAGGGTGAGAGAGTGAGAGACAGAAAGACCTAGGAAGGCTTAAAAATGTTCTCGCACAAAAGAAGAAAGCAGGCAGGAATGTAGAAAAGCTACATGAATAAAAGTCTGAGGTGTTACTTACTCTGGGGGTAGGGGAAGGGGACTGCACACGGGGCAGGAGAGTTTGCTTCTCTGGCTGCTGTTCTGAAAGACCCAGATTTGATCCCCAGCACCCATTTGGTGGCTCACAGTGTCTGTAACTTCAGTCCCTCGGAATCCAACAACACCCTTTTCTGGCTCTCTCAAGTACCAGCTACATGTGTGTGCGCGCACACACACACACACACACACACACACACACACACACACACACACACAGTATGCAAACAAAACATCCACACGCAAATAAAATGACCTGTCCACATAGAAAGGTGTAAGCTCTGGATAGGCGGTGTGACAAAAGCATTAATTTGCTTGTCTCAGGCTCACTGTGCAGCTGAGGATGCCCTCCGCCTTTGGCTCCTCCCTCCTGTTCCCTCCACCTCCTCCCTCCCCACCACAGCGTGTTATGCAATGCTGAGTATTGAACCTAGGGCTTTCTGTATATGAACTGGACACCCAACCCACTCAGCCACATCTCCAGTCACTCCCTACACTGTCATCAAATGTCATGTGACAGTACATATGAATTAAGCTACTTGGCACGGTGGATCCATTATAAACAAAGTGGGAGATTTGAGACCACCTAGAAAGTACCTCCTTACTTCCCAAAAGCTGAGAGGCACCTGGATACGGGACATTAGCCCACCTGTAATCCGAGCAGAGGGAAGAAAGACACTGTCCATGAGAAGCCAATCTGTCTTACTTGAAACTCTTACAAATGAGGGGAGAGCGAGGGGTGTGGGGTGGGCAAGGGAGCACACAGGTGTGCACACAGTGTTTAGGTTTTGTTGTTGCCAATTCTGCCCAAGCTAAAGTCACTGGGAAGGGGGTATGTCAACTGAGGGACTGCCTCTATCAGACTGGCCCACGGGCAATGTGTAGGACATTTTCTTGATTGATCATTGATGTGTGGTCCCAGGCCACTGTGAGCCCTGCCATTCCTCGGCTAGTGGTCCTGGCTTCTGTAAGAAAGCCAGCGGAAGCCGGGTGGTGATGGCACACGCCTTTAATCCCAGCACTTGGGAGGCAGAGGCAGGTGGATCTCTGTGAGTTCGAGGCCAGCCTGGTCTACAGAGTCCAGTACAGCCAAGGCTACACAGAAAAACCCTGTCTCAAAAAAAAAAAAAAAAAAAGAAAAGAAAAGAAAGAAAGAAAGAAAGCCAGCTAAGCAAGCGGGGAGGAAGCCAGTCCCATCAGCAGCACCCCCGTGGCCTCTGCATCAGCTCTTGCCTCCGGGTTGCTGCCTTGAGTTCCTGCCATGGCTTCCCTTCAAGATGTAAGCTGTCAGATGAAACAACCCCTTTCGTCTTCTTCAAGTCATGTTGTTTATCACAGCAACAGACACCAAACTAACAGAGAGAGAGAGGAAGGATGCTGTGGGGTGGTGCGGAATAGTCTGAACAGAGAAGTTAAGAGGAAGAAACACACAGCCTTTAAACACAGGACAAGGAACTCCATGAGACGCGGGGGTAAAACTCGACTTTCCACCCATCACATTGCCAACACAAACAGCCCTGAAAAGACACAACACTGGTCCTGGGGTAGTGCCTCCTCCCTGACTGGCGGGGGGTGCTTCCAGGGAGAACAATGTCCCAGTCACCAGAAGAGCCCCTCTGCTGCTGCCCTTTGACTTACCCACCCTAGGTCAAACACAAATAAAGCCATTTATCCTGCAGCATTACTGGCACCCATCCAAAGCAGCGTATAGGAAGGTTATCAGCTACTGAACTGTGTGTATTATCCAAGATGGAAATCACCGAAGTCTCCATCAGCCGGGAAATGGATGACTAAATTAGTGGGGCAGTCGTGCATTAGAATGCCAAGTGACTATGAGGAGGAGGAAGAGCCTTTTATGCTGGCAAAATGGACTCCAAAATCCTGTTACATGAACAAAAAAACTTCCAGAAGAGGCTCGTAACATTCTGCCTTTTACACGGAAGAAAAGCCAATAAGAGTAGCAATAAATGGAGTGCCAAGCCGAGTGCGTCCACACGGTTAAATGCTTGGATGCGTCTCCACAGACACAGGAGGCAAGGCCACACCAGGGAACTCTCCTCAAAGGAAAGAAGTTAAGGGCTGAGGGGTCATGAGGGAACAGGGACAGAGACACAGCTCATAGGACCTAGAGCTCGCGTCATTTGGATGATCTTTTGGGGGAAAAGAACACAAGAATATCTTATTTTTGAAAAATTAACTAAACACATAACCTTACACATACATTGCTGGGGTCCCTCTCTGAATCTCAGAACAGCCTTGAACCCGAGACTTTAGCCCCTCACTTTGCCGCCCTCCCCCCTCCCCAGGCACGGAAAACTACTGGGACGTGGAGAAAAATATTCCTTTTGTATTCTGTCACCTGATGTTCATTATGAGAGTTTTAAAAGAGCAGCCGTGTGGTAGGAAGACATAAACAAAGGCACGCGGTGCAGGCCAGGGTGAGGAAAGTCTTCCAGCACTGAGCTAGAATCTGAAACAACTTCCAGGCTGAAGTTGGGCTAAGGCTCTAAAATGTAGATAAAGGTGGTAAAGGTCAGTTCAAGCATGGAAGCAAGGTGCAGAGCATCATTATATAAACATCCGGGCCAAAGGAAAACAAAAGCAAACAAACAAACATCATTATATAAACACCCGGGCCAAAGGAAAACAAAAGCAAACAAACAAAAAAACATGAACACAAACATCCGGGTAAATACACCATAAGCTACATTGGGGCTGGTTCGCAGCAACAGCATTGGCACATGCATTTAGTCCCAGCACCCGGGAGGCAGAGGCAGGTGGATCTCTGGCTCAAGGCCACCCTGGTCTACAGAGTGAGTCCCTGGACAGCCAGGGCTACACCAAGAAACTCTTGTCTTGTAAAACAAAACCAAACAAAGCTTTATTTGGGGAGAAATGGCTGCTGGGGGAGACAGGATCCTTTTAGATCTTTCTTTTTTATTTTTGTGCCACAAGCACCACAAAAATGAATTCTAGTTCGAGAGAATGTGGGGCTCAGCGGGTGAAGGTGCTTGCCACAAAGCCTGAGGACCTGAGTTCAATCCCTAGGGCAGAAGGAGGGAACAGACTTCTGCACGGTGTCCTCTGACCTCTGACCTCCACATACGTGCTGTGCCACCAGAGAGTGAGTGAGCACAGCAACACGCACGCAGAGAGTCAGAAAGACACACAGACGGCTGTACAAAACCAGACTAAAACCCAACACGCAAGGAGGAGACACCAATCACTTCGCACCTAGCAAACCAGCCTGGGGCCGCCTCCTCTCCTCTCAGAGCCCCTCAGGGAGGCCTAACCAAGCTCTCAGGCCCAGTCTTCTACCCACAACCTTAGCTCCCTAAACAGCATATAAAACCCCAGGTCTCAGCCTCCCTAAAACTCTCACCTCAGGATCCCAGCTCCCCACTTACCTGCCACCGAGGGCACCTGGTCCTCCAGAGAGGTTGTTCCTAGTCCCAAGGGCTCCTCATGGTGCTCTGAGGTGGACGCTGCATGGACAGAGAGGGGAAGAGGTAAAGAGAGAGTGCAAGAGCAGGCAGAGAGAAGGCTCTGGGGCACCAAGACACTGGCCATGGAGTTACCGCAGAATGTCCTTCCAGAAGACAGGGCATGAGGTGGGAATTGGTGAGGTGCCTATAAGAGGTGAGCTCAAGGTTGCTGGTTTCCTGATAGGGACCCCCAGTGGTGAGATTGGCTCCAGGGGAGTCTGGCAAAGAGAGCACATCAGGGAGGGAGGCAAGGGGATATAGGATGCTTTCCTGACAGGAGAGCTAGGGATATAGGAACACAAGACTCCACTAATCTGGGCGCCACAGAATAGGCTGAGACAGAGGTGGGGCACATGTCATCTGCAGCAAGGACATGAGACTCGAAGGGCTGAAGAGAACGAGTCAATATGGGGTTTCCAGAGGAAGAGAGAGCATGGTCCTGCTGCTCGTAAGGTCCAGGTTCTGTGAGGTGCACAGGCCTCTCCCTGGGGCCCAGAGCAAAGTCAGGGCAGGAGTGCCCTTGTCGCTGCAGGCCTGCACAGTGGCTGTGGGTACTCACGACCATTTGTTTATGCTAAGTAGACTCCACAATTGTCACTGCTTAGAACAGGGTTAAAAACAAGGACACGGAGCCAGGTGTGCTGGTACACATCTGGACATCAGTACTTGGGTGGCTTAGGCAGGAGAATTGCTATGAATAGGGGGCCACCACGGACCAACAAAGCAAGTACCATGCTAGCCTGGGCTACAAAGTTAAACCCTGTCTCAAAACAAACAAACAAACAAACAAACAACACTTCCCTCAAAACAACAATGAAAACCAAGGTGCTTTATGTGAATGTGGGTGTTTGCAGGTGTTTGTGAGTGCACGGGCTGTGAGGGTACTGGTGCAAGTGCACCCAGGGTGTGTGGAGGCCAGGGTCAACCTCAAGTGTCATTCCTCAAGAGACGGCTGCCTCCTTTTTGAGACAAGGTCTCCCACTGGGGCTTGGAGCTCACTGATTGAGCTATGTCACCTGGCCAGAGGCCCGCCCCCTGGGGTCCTCCTGTATTGTGTCCCTACGTGTTCAGCACCAACCGTGTTCAGCTGTTAAATGAAAGGATGCAACCCGGTCCTCGAGCTTATGCGGCACTTCACAGTCAGCACTCGCCCAAGGGACAGGGTTTTAAAGTGAGCATTTTATTTTATTTTATTTTAGTTTATTGGTTTTTCAAGACAGGGTCTCTCTGTGGTTAGCCTTGGCTGTCCTAGAGTAGCTTTGTAGACCAGGCTGGGCTCGAACTCATAGTGATCCGCCTGCCTCTGCCTCCCAAGTGCTGGGGTTGAAAAGCAGGCACCACCATGGCCGGCTCTAAAGTTAGCATTTTAAAAACAAGCTTTAAAAGGTTCTATTTATTTTATGGTTATAGGTATTCTACATGCATGTAATGTTGGTGCACCCCATGCATGCAGTGACAAAGGAGGCAAGAAGAGTGTCAGGTCTCTGAGACTGGAGTTACAGACATGTGGGTCTTAGGAATCAAACCTCAGTCCTCTGGAAGAGGAATTGTAGAGCAGCCAGTGCTCTTAACCACTGAACCATCTCTCCAGCCCTCTATAACAAACGTTAAGTAAAACGGTATTCTGGCTGAGAGTGTTGGCCCGAACGGCAGACCTCTCAAAAACTGCTTTAAAAAAAGACAAACAGTTGGCCAGTTGTGGTGCACAACCTTAAATCCCAGCACTCAGGAGGCAGAGACAGGTGGATCACTGAGTTCCAGACCAGCCTGGTTAACAGAGCGAGTTCCAGGATAGCCAGGCCACATGGAAAAACTCTGTCTCAAAAAACCCAAAAACAAAACCCAAAACCAGCAACAACAAAAGACAAACAGTGCATTATGCCCAGCGTCTCTACACTTGAATTCATTTAAACCTTCACCGTGACCTGTAAAGGCACAAATAGCTATCGAGATGGAGAAACTAGAATACAGGACGTTGAGTGACTTATCTACGTCACATAGCTAGGAAGGCACTGTCTCAACACTCCTAGGCCTGCCATGTCCAACACAGCAGCTGGCACAACCACAGACGCCGTTCCAACACCTGAAACGTGGCCCCCAAACAAGGAGAATCAAATCCTGAACATATGAGATTTTAAAGAGAGTGAAAGAAGATTAAAGAGTGTAAATATCTCAATGTTGATTACATGATAAATAATAATATTGGGGAGATTTAGGTTTAAAATACTGCTAAAACACATGAAGCTGGAACGCAGTACTTGGGAAGTAGAGGCAGGAGGATGAAGAATTCACCAGCTTTGGGTACACAGTGGAATTTGAAGCCAGCCTGGGCTACAGAACACCGTGACTCTAATAACATGACAGTATTTAAAATTTTACAAACAGGGTCTAGCTAGATGACTCAGCAGTTAACAGCATTTGCAGCTCTTTTTTTTTTTTTTTTTTTGGCTTAGAATTTTTTGTTTTGTTTTGTTGCCCCTCTTATAAAGGACCTAGGTTCAGTTCCCGGCACCCAAATGGGGGCTCACAACTACCTGTCAGCGCTGGTTCCAGGGAACTGGATGCCCTCTCCTGGTTTCCTCAGGCACCAGTCACACATGTAAGTACAGGTACATACGTGCAGCTGAAACACTCATACTCGAAAGTAAAATTTTAAATGATAGTAAAAATGTTATCATTCTTATTTGTTTTGTTTTGTCTGGGATCAACCCAGGTCCTTGCACAGGCTAGGCAACGCTTCTACCACTGAGGCAGCTGAGTGGCTGGGATTACCAAAGTGTGCCAATGTGTCTACTCTCGTGCTCATGCGGTGTGTGTGTGTGTGTGTGTGTGTGTGTGTGTGTGTGTGTGAGAGAGAGAGAGAGAGAGAGAGAGAGAGAGAGAGAGAGAGAGAGAGATGCTATAAGTGAACGCGCACGTGTGAGCATGCGCACATGCATGCCATGATGCATGTGTTGAGATCAGAGAGCAACTCTGGGCATGCGACCCTTACCTATCAGCCTTGAGACAACGTCCTCTCATTATTCACCACTGTGTCCCAGGCTGGCAGCTTGGCCCTACTTCTCCTCACTCTCCACAAACTTCTAGAGTGTCTGTCTGTACCTCCCATCTTCTGGGGGAGCACGGCAACACCCACACACGCACTACTGCATCCAGGTTTGGGGTTTTCTTTTTACTGAGCATGAGTGTACATACTCGGAGGACAATCTGCAAGAACCTGCTCTCTCCTCCCTCCACGTCACAACCTGAATCCAGGCCGTCAGACTGAGGGAGCAGGGACATGGACCACCTTGCCCAGCTTTTTACCTGGGTTCTGCAGAGCTGGATTCAAGTGGTCAGGCTTGCACACAAAGCACTTTAGCCATAGAACCATCGTCCCACCTGCTCTTCTTGCACTGTCTATTGGGTGAGGTAGCTCCCCACTCTTAGCCTCTCATAAGCGAGAGTCCAGTATAGTGGAGTGCCTGCTGATGTCAGGCTGCTGACTGAGGAATGGTCCAACCTCATTGCTGGACAGGCTGGGGCTGGGAAACAGGAACCCATTGCTCTCCCTGAGAAGAGCCTGGCCTCTCTCAGTTTCCTATTACTACACTAAAGGGCACTGGGCAAGGTCAGGGACCTGAGTGGTGACAGCCTTAGGGTCAGTGTTCTTCAAGGAGCTGGAAGCATCACCAGAAACTTCAGGCTGACCCTGCCACCCAGGAACCACAGCCTGGGGGCCTCACCAAGTTAAGGTCCAGGGTGGCTTCCCAGGGCAGCTGTCCCTGACAGAAATCTGTGGTAACCATTGCTGAGGCGGGGGAGTACTGGTAACACCATCCTTTCTTTATTGAAAATCGTGGGTTTCATGTTTTGTTCATCATGAATTTTTGACATGGGTTTTCACTCTGTAAATGGCACCAACATATCGTATGCCTCATGAGCCTGTTAGCACCCAGGCCTCGCCTGCTCTGCTCTCACAGAGACTCCGCCGAGGAGTATCGTCATAAAGCTCCACCACACCCACAGGTGAGGGGTCCACCCCACACCCCAAGACCAGCCAGGCTTGCATAGTCACGGCATCCATCTCTGCTCTTCCCTTTGGTATTGCTCAGCTAGCCCTGCTACCTGCCACCTGCCACAGTTGATGGGGCTCCCCATGCCCTGGAAGGCTCATCGGCCTCTCAGTGGCTGCAGTCTGACCTTGCCACTTATAAATGAAGAAATAACACCACAGAGAGGAAGTGACTTGCCCAAATGCTCAGTGACATACCCCGAGCCCTGGCCCCATCCACAACTCTTGTGTCACTTACTACATCAGCACAAGCCTGACACAGGGAAGCCCCCAAAACAGTCAGCTGACAATGAATACAGCAACCCTGCTCCCCCAGCCCCCACCCATCTGAAGTTGCTAACCCTTGCCAGCCAGTCTTTCCTCGGTCCTGGCTGATTCCCTCTTGCTGGAGCTAAAGCTTTCAGGCGTTCAGTAACCTCATCAGCCCGGCCCCAAGAACGGTCTGCCCATTCATTCAGGCCCTGCACAACATCTCCTGGTCCCACCATTAACCAGTGACACTAGCGTCCCAAAGCCAGCAAGTAGAAACAGCCACTGCCCACTGTCAGCCCAGCCCCTCCCAGTTCCATCTCTCATCTCCAGACCTGGGGTCTTACCCCATGTCACATCGGTAATGTGGACACTTACCTAAGTCCTCTGCTGTAGCCCACATAGCCTTTGGAGACCGGGCTGCCTCAGGGAAGCGAGCAGGAAGGCTCCTGGAGGCCACCTACCCTGGGCCTCTAGGGGTGGGGACAGGAAGGACCTGTTTTCCATGCAAAGGGAACTGAATGTGCAAGGCCGGGGATCATACAAAAAAAAAAAAAAAAAAAAAAAAAGGACCGAGTACGTTGGAGCCGAGAGAGGCCACCCCAGAGGGTTGGGCAGCAACTTGCAATGTCAACTGTGAGCCTGCTGGCCCAGTGGGGTTGCCTCTCTGGAGGCGGCCCTTTGTCTTCTTTGCATTAAGATTTGCAAGAGTGATTCAAGCAGCTAGAGGTCCTGGCTCCTCCCACTCTGAGTTCAGGGAGAACCCAGTGGCCAAGTAGCCTCCCTTGGTTTTTTATCCGCTAGGCCCAGGGCTCTCTGCTTCAAGTTCAAAGCAAGAAACAGACCTGGAAAAGAGGGGATGGGAAGGCATCCCCCAGGCCCACTGCAGCCCTTGGCTCTGCTATCCCCATCTTCTCTTTCATAGGCCTAGCCCTGGCCCAGCACTCCAGGTTTCCCAAACCAGGCAGCTGGACAGGGACCCATGGTCTAGCCCTCAGGAAAACCCCTCAGATCTATCTCCACAGGAACCACAAACCACACACCCACCTGAATCTACAAACCACACCCACAGGCAGCACACAAGCACACCTACCTACCTCCCGAGGCCACAGGCCTCCTACTCACCCAACAGTTACTGGGCAGAGATACCCTTTCTGCCACCAGCCTGTAGAAACCACAGGTCCTATCAACAACCTAAGAGTACATAACTGCCCCCAGAGCCTCCACACACAAGTGCCCAAGAGTCCCACAACAACTTCCCTAAAAACTTGACACGCCAAACATCCAACCCACGCATGCTTGGTCCGGTAGCCAGATAATACCAATGGCAGAGCTACTGTCCCTGGGCACGCAGCTGCTGCCACATGTGTCCACAGGACTCTGAGCTTCTACTAGCAGGCAAAAAGCCTTGGGAGATACTTCCTGTAGCTATGAGGAACTAAGTGGGGGCTGGGCTCCCAGCTCAGAGGGTGCAAAAGTGACACCCGCCCCGTAGCAAGGGCAAGAGGAGGCACAGCCAAGTGGACCCCTGGACCAAGAATTATTTCCTGTGTTTCAGAGACTGCAGGCTGAGGCAATACAGCCTCATGAAGGCCTTCTATGGCTTCCTGCACTATTCCTAGCTGTATCTGCCCTACTGACTCTTCCGGGCTCCAAGACATCCTGTCAATCCCATCTGAGGGTGGGCCTGCGTTCCTGGGGTCCTGGTCCCTCCCAAGCCTACAAGGACAGCAAGTGGCCCCATGCTTGGCCCCCATCCCCCACCAGGGATGCAAGGCAAGGCTAATTCATTTGGCTGTGCTGCCTGCTGGAAGGCCTACCCACACTAGGCCACAGTTTTCCCTCTGCTAAAAAGGTAGGTCTCTGTGCTTGCCCACCAAGCCAGGAACCCAGATGATTGTGACATCACACCCGGCATGCACACCACCGGCCAGACTTTCATCTTCTGCTCGCTCCACCTCAGTCATGGCAGTCACTTCCTGTGCCCAGTCCTAAGGTCGTGGCTGGTCCTGACTGGACTCGGTGTTTGGCTTGTAGCCAGGTTCTAGTAAAGACATAATGTTCTTAGTTTTCTGTTATCAGTGAGTCTGTCACCCCAGCACCAACGACGATCTGTTGGACTTTGTTCCAGACACCTCTGCTACATGGAATTCACCCCCTACGCACACTGGCCGGTAACTCGGAACTCCATTTTCACCTACACAGCTCCCTGCTCTAAGTGAACTGCTGTCCCTAAACTAGGTGAGAGCTCTTAAAAAAAAGAAAAGGTGCCTCTTTTCCCGGAACCCTGCCTGCGGCAGGATGCAGCTCAGCCTACAGAAGACAGGCTGAGATCAGTCCTCTCTCCTGGTTTCACCACGGCCCTCCACCAGGACTCCTCAGACAGTGCAGAGCATGGGCGCCCAGCCATATAGGATCTGGCAAAAGGCACAACTGTTTTTTTGTTTGTTGTTGTTGTTTATTTGTTTGTTTTTTTCCTTTAGGTGTTTGAGACAGGGTTCTCTGTGTAGCCTGTGCAGTTCTGCAGCTTGCTTTGTAGACTAGGCTGGCCTTGAACTCACAGAGATCCGCCTGCCTCTGCCTACCAATTCCTGGGATTAAAGGCATGTGCCACTACCACCGGCTAAGGTACATTTTAACAACTTCTTGTTTTGTTTTGTTTTAAAATTGTGTTATTGCTTCTGCTATTAGAATGGGGACTGTGAATGAGCTCAGTGGGAGGGCACTGCCTGGCACACGGAGGCCTTAGGTTCAATCCCCATTAAGAGGAAGGCGATCTTTCTTTCTTTCTTTCCTTCTTTCTTTCTTTCCTTCTTTCTTTCTTTCAGGCAGGGTCTCATGTATCCCAGGCTGGCCTCAAGCTCAGTATGTGGCCTTGAACTTCAGATCCTGTCTCCACCACCTGAGTGTTTGGAATGACAAGTCACACACCACCACCATGCCCAGTTTACAGGGGTGCTAAAGATCAAACCCCAACCTCAAGCATGCTAGGCAAGCATGCTATTCTACCAAGAGAGGCTTCATCCCCAACTATGATGTCTGTATTTTACATCACTAGAATTGAATTAGAGCTGGGCATCGTGGCCGCTTACTCTATAATCAAGTCTAGAGAAAGAAGAGTCGGAGGCCATCCTGATCTAGAGTCCAATCTCAGCTACCCTGCCTCAAAACCGGACCAACAAACAGGGCTGGGGAGATGGCTCAGTGGGTAAAGCACTTATCACGTAAGTCTAAGACCTCAGTTCGAAGTCCCCCCGACACATGTAAAGTTAAGTGTAGCAATAGCATGTGTCTGTAATCCCGGCACTACTACAGCAAGATGGAAGGCAGAGACAGGAAAACTCCTGGAAGCTATCCTGGTGTACACAGTGGTGAACAGCAAAAGACCCTGCTTCAAACACAATAGGAGTAGGGGGATGATACCCATGGTTTGTCTCTGAACCTCCACATACCTACTGCACCCACACTCATACATACAAGCCAACGCGCGTAGGTACACACACACACACATACACACACACGAGACTTCCAAATTATTTTTTTAAGTAAAAAGCAATGGGCCAGCATGCTGGCTCAGCAGGTAAAGGTGCCTGCCATGTGAGGGAGGCCTGCGACACTTTCATCCTGGAAGTCAGGTAAGGTAGGAGAGAAACGGGTTCTGTATAGCTGTCCTCGGACCTTCACATGTATCCTGTGGGTATGTGTGTCTCCCTCATGTATCATCTTGCATGTACAGACACTGTAGTAAATAAATACATTTAAAGAAAACAACAAGCAAACAAAAGGGGAGTCAAGGCAGCTTGTTCTCTGTACCAAATATAAAGTAGCATCATCCCTTGTGACGTGTAAGCATAACACAGTGAGATTTTGTTTTTGTTTAACTTTGCTGTTATTTTTTTATTTATTATTTATTATTTATTCATGAGCACTGATTGGTGTTTTGCCTGCATGTATGGCTAGAGGGTCCGGATCCTCTAGAACTGGAGTTAAAGACAGTTGTACCTCCATGTGGGTGCTGGGAATTGAACCTGGGGTCCTCTGGAAGAGTAGCCAGTGCTCTTAACTACTGAGCCATCTTCTCCAGCCCTTTGCTGTTGTTATTTTGAGACAGGCCTTCCTATATAAACAACCCTGGCTATCCTAGAATTCTATGTTTACCAGGCTGCTCTCAAACAGTGATCAATTCTCCTGCCTCTGACTCCTGAGTAATTTGGATTACGAAGTGACCACCACACCCAGCAATACATAGAGAGATGACTGGAGGAACTATCATATATGAATTGCTACTGTCCTGGGCCAGCTGGCCTAGAGAAGGAGACTCACATCCCCTTCCACTCCATCTTGCACAGCGAGGCTGGCCTGCTAAACCTCCACAAGGAAGCAGAGGCCCATTAGTGAACACCAGTCTCTAGGGACCCCCTGCTTTGTCCTCCAAACAGCATGTGACCCAGTCACGGCCTCCAAACTCATCCAGGGCCCCCTCATGCCCGAGCTCCATTCTAGAAGGAGGTCACACAGAGAGAAAGTGTAATGCTCTGAAGTCCCTCACTTGCAAATCAAGAAAGCTGAAAGTGCCGGGCATGGCGGCACACGTCTTTAATCCCAGCACTCGGGAGGCAGAGGCAGGTGGATCACTGTGAGTTTCAAGGCCAGCCTGGTCTACAAAGTGAGTCCAGGACAGCCAAGGCTACATACACAGAGAATCTCTGTCTCGAAAAGCCAAAAAGAAAGAAAGAAGAGAAAGCTGAAAGTAAAAAGAGCCTAGTTTTAGGCCGTGTGACAAGTGCTACAACCGTTCCTCTTGTACCCCAACATGAACCCCCTAAATGGGCTCACTCTGATCCCTAGGCATCCTCACAGGCATGCTCCCTCAATATTTCCCCAGTCCTTTCTGGTTTTGCTGCAGATGGAACCCAGCATCCCATACCCCCCACAGCCCCCCCACACACACGCTAGCCAAAGCCTCTAGCAGGGCTATAGCCTCAGCCCTTGGGCTGGACCCTACTTATCAGAATCCCTGTCCCTGCCTTTTCCTCTCCGGCAGCATAGCTTAGAGCCCACTGGGACAACACGATATCAAGCAGAGCAGGTCCCAACTGCCCTGCACAGCCATGGTCCCAAGCCCCCTCCCTTTT
Source organism: Acomys russatus (assembly GCF_903995435.1). NCBI lineage: Eukaryota > Metazoa > Chordata > Mammalia > Rodentia > Muridae > Acomys > Acomys russatus. The sequence continues at coordinate 53,324,958 of NC_067143.1, read as the reverse complement.
CCTCTCCAGCTCTCTCTGTTAGTGTACACCCAAGGGGGCCCTGGTACTACATTGGGCAGCTGAGCACTGCCCACCCCCCACCACCTGACTGTACTCTGGCCTCTGTTATAGCAGCGCTTTCCTGGAGGCTGCGTCTTCTTGCCCTACAAGGGCATGTACTGCCCAAGGTGGCACAGCGTGATTCCTGTGACCGCTGCACACCCTCCACCCAGGGGACTAAGAGACTAAATGGGGTAGAAACAGGAAGCCACTGACCACAGGAGGGAGGGAGGGCACAGGATTGACCACAGGATTACAGGCAGCAGGAGGGACCAAGCAGGATCACCAGGGCTTATGTTGTAGGACCCTCACGGTGTACTCTGGAGGCTAAGGCCAGCACTGGCTGCATGGAGAGGGGAGCTGGGCAACCTACAGCTCCTGTCTGTGAGGAGGGGACTCTGGCTCCTGTACTCAGAACTAGTAACCCCAGGAAACAGACCCAAACCTGCCATTTCCTTAGCTGTTCCCCTAGAATGGAGATAACTAGGTCCCTTGCTGCTGGTACCTGAAAGTGAAAGCTGTTGTGCTAGAAGGGTCAGATGGCTGGCTGGGTGGCTGGGCAGGGGCTGGGAGCGGAAGAGAGGGAGATAGGCAGCAACTCCACAAGCGTGTTAGCCTCCAATGTGATCATGATGATGATGATGATGATGATGTGGCGTTGCCTCAGCTTCCCTGAAGGAGACTCTTTGCTCTGCCTCCCTCTCCTGCCCTTGTCAGGGCAGGGTAGGGGGCATTCTATCCTATCCTTCATCAGTCTTCCTGCACAGAGCACTCAAAGACTGACATATGGAGTCCACACTGACCAACAAGCACCTCAGCACCATACTGCATGCCTACCCAACAACCCTCCCATCCTAGCCCAGCACCACACTGCATGCCTACCCAACAACCCTCACACTCTAGCCCAGCACCACACTGCATGCCTACCCAACAACCCTCACACTCTAGCCCAGCACCACACTGCATGCCTACCCAACAACCCTCACACTCTAGCCCAGCACCACACTGCATGCCTACCCAACAACCCTCCCATCCTAGCCCAGCACCACACTGCATGCCTACCCAACAACCCTCACATCCTAGAAAGCAGGTGGTGTAACCGACTTACAGGTGAGTAAAATGAGCCTCAGGAAGGTGAAGTAAACTCACTCAAGGTGACACCAAAGTCAGGATCTAAACCCAGGGCTTCCTAGGCCCTTCTGCCCACTCTTATTTCCTCAGAAGGGAAGTAAATATGCAGATGGGCAGGCCCAAAGAGGACACAGGAAAAGCAGGACGGAAAGAGAAAGATGGCAACAGCAGGCTAAGCAAGGCCTTAAAGGACACCCAAAGACACTCATCCAGAGCACAGCAGTGGTTTAATTAACTCCTTTAATCCCAGCACTTGGGCCACGGCAAATCTGAGTTCGAGGCCAGCCTAGTCTACAGAGCTAATTCCTGGACATCTGGGACTACACAGAAAAAAATTCTGTCTCAAAAACCAACCAAACCAAACAAACAAATAGATAAAAACACTCACCGCTACTGTCCGGACAGTGGTAAGTGACAGATGGCCTGAAGGGACCCAACACACAGACTCAGTGGCAGAAAAACCTCTACTGCTGCGAAGCATGAGCATTCCCTTGTCTTGTTTTTTTCCTTTCTTTGGTGTGTGTGTGTGGTGTGTGTGTGTGTGTGTGTGTGATGCGTGTGCACACCCATACATGCAATGCATGCATGTGGAGGCCAGAGAGTTATCAGGCATCCTCCTCATTCACTCTCTGCCTTGTTTTTAGGGACAGATCTCTCACTGACCCCGAAGCCCACCAACTCACTGACTGCCCACTGAGCTCCCGGGATCCTCTTGCCTCTATCTACCCAGTGCTAGGGTCATAGATACACAGCACCAAGTCCAGATCTTTCATGGCGCTGGAGATCTGAACTCGAGTCCTCATGGATCCATTCCCGGCACTCGAGGCACTCCAGGCAACCGAGCTGGCTCTCTAGCCCCCAGGGAAGTCTCAGCTGCTCTGAAACAGCTTCTGTTTTCTGTACGTATCTATCTATCTATCTATCTTTCTTTCTTTCTTTCTTCCTTCTTTCCTTTTTGAGGGGTACACAGGGAAGAGGTGTTCAAGGGTTTTTGGGGGGGCAGAGATTGTTGTTTTGGTTTTTTCCCAGTGTTTGCTGTTTAGCCTGGGCTGGTCTAGTACTGACAGCAATCATCCTCCCTCAGCCTCCAGAATGCAGACTCACCACACACAAAGCAGTGGGACAGCGTAGGCAGGGCAGGCTGTACAGATGGCTAGACTAAGCTCAGGAGCCACCCGGTGAGACGGCAGAGAGCTGGGCAAGGCAACTGTTCAAGGCAGAAGTGTGGGACTCTCTCAGAGGTCCTGGGATCTCCTGGAGCCCTCTGCAGCTGGGTCAACTTGTCAAGTGAGGCTGCCCCTGCCAGCCACTTCCTGCTGGGAGCTTGATAAACACTTCTGGGGAGCCCACACGCAGGAGAAAAATGCTGGCTCACACTACCTATGCTGCCCACAGCCTACCTAACAGGGCCCTAGAGCAACTAACATCTAGCTCCCAAGAATCCGAGTCCGGCCACCCTTCTCACAAGGCAGCACATGCCTCTCCCCTGCCATCGTAGGTCACTGTCCAGAGCTCAGACGCTGACCCCTGTCTGCTTTCCGGCTATTCCCTGACAGCCATGTTTCCTCCCAGGCCTGAGCTTACCCAACTCCCTCTGCACGACTTCTCCACGCAGCCTTCCCAGCCTGACAGCCACCTGCCCTAAGAAGCAGTCTCTGATTCCCAGGGCACAGTTGGATCACACACTTTCCTCATCCCCAAGTCAGATTCGAGTCCTTTGTGTCTCAAAGGTGACACACAAATGAACAGCTACTAGCTGGATGGACATTTCCAGTTTGACACCGGCAGCAGGAACTAAGGTCAGCGGCCTTCCCAGAATGCGTGTTTTCCTTTCTGCTGGTCCTTGACACCCTGACTTCCCAGCACTACCCCGGCCCCAACCACCTGTTCTGAACACACCAGGAAGCATCTCAGCCAATGCCCCGCACTTCCAGAAAAGACGTGAGTCCCAAAGAGAGCAGGACTCAGCAAGCCCACAGCCTGAGCTCTTGTCTTTCTCTGGCTTATTACTGGGAGAACTGAGGGAGGGTGGTCCCTTCAGATGGCATTAGAAATGCTGGAACAAACTCCCTGCAAGTGAGCTGGGCCACTTCTGCACTGAGGAACAGGGGTGTTTGGAAACATAGTGTCATATAGCCCTAGCTAGCCTATGTAGCTGAGGTTGACCTTACATTTATTTTTATATTTCTTGTATATGTATGACGTATATGCTTGTAGGCTTTGAATTTTTTTTCAAACCTACTTTAGTTGGGGTTCTTTAATGTTTATACCTCCCTTCCAATCCACCTACCCTAGATAGGAGAGAAAAGAGGTTAATAGGAACAGAAGAAATAGACCTTTTTTAGACTCAGTTCCTTGGAGCGATTCCACTGGCATAGTCGGCAGGATTCCAATAGACCTGTTAAACAGCAAACCAGCAATTCAGCGAAGGTGACTGTAACTGCAGCTGCTGGAACCTGGAGCAGCAGCCGGAGCCCAGGGCGGCAGCTGGAACCCAAAACAGCAGCCAGGACCTGGAGCCTCCAAGTGTTCGTTGGACTGGTTCTCTCTAGGAGTGTCTTGAAGTGGAGTGATGAACAGCCAAGACCAAAAAGCCCAGTCGTGTGTGTGTGTGTGTGTGTGTGTGTGTATCCTCTCAGAGTCCGTACTAGGATGTTTATCACTGGGCAAAGACCACGCCCCGGCAAGGGGCGGTTCCTCTTCCAGTGGACAAACATCACCTGTTCTCTCACAGTCTGTTTTCAGTGGGAAAAACACCGCACAGCCGTACACAAATCTGTTGCACATCCCACACTTGGGATCAAAACAAAACATGTTTACATCCACTATATATGCTTATGCATGTTTGTGGGGTTTTTTTCACTTATTTTTATGTATATGTGTGCTGTCTGCATATAGAGTCTGCATGCCAAAAGAGAACACTGAATCCCACTACAGATGCCTGAGCCTCCGTGCCAGTGCTGGGTGTTGAACCTGGGTCCTTTGGAAGAGCAGCCAGTGCTCTTAACCACTGAGCCATCTCTCCAGCCCTGCATGTTTGTGTTTTGAGTGTAGCCATACATGCCATGGCACATCCACGGAAAGTCAGAGGACAACCTCAAGTGTTGGTTTTCATCTTCTACCTTGCTTGAGAAAGGGGCTGGTTGCTCTTCATTACATAGGCCAGGCTAAGCAACTCTCACGCCTCTGGATTCTTCTGTCTCTGTCTCCAATCTTCCCGTGGGAGAGCAGGAATTACAGATGAATGTGCTGCTGTCGTCAGCACTGGTGACATAAGATCTGGCCCTCCCACCTGCATGACAAGGTTTCATCCACTGATCCATCTCCTCACACCACCTTAAACTTCTGATTCTGCCTCCACTTCCCAGTGCTGGGGTCACGGAAACACTACCACATCCAGTTTTTGCTGTCCTAAAATTGAACCCAGAGCCTAGTGTGGTGATAATCCTAGTCCAAAATGTGGGCTTTATTCTCATTTTACTTTTTATTATTATGGGTGTTTTGCTTGTATGTGTGTCTGTGTACATCTGTGTGTCTGGTACCCCTCAGATGGAAGAGGGCATCAGATCCTCTGGAACTAGGCTTACAGACAGTTGTGAGCTGCCCATGAGGGTGCTGGGACTCGAACCTGGGTGCTCTGGAAGAGCAGCCAGTACTCTAAACCATTGAGCTATCTCCAGACCCCAAAATATGGGCTTTCAGGCCACAGGCAGTACAGGAAGGCAAGTGTCCTGGTAAGGTTTCTGGATGTTCAGACTCCATAGGCTCATATAGTTGTCTTCAAGCAGAGGAAGGGGGCAGGGGGGTGGCGCATATCCCACAGCACCACTCTAATAAACCATTAGCTAATACTCTGACATCTCTTTACTGAGCAATAGGGACCCGCTCTCTGGGAAAGTGTCTGTCCTAGTTCTGCCCCTCAGGGAGGGGATCCCTGGGGTCTTGGGGAAAATAATCATTGCATTTTCATTACAAAACTACACAACAGCCCACTGAGGGTCCTCACTAAAGAGAGCAGGGATGGCACTCGAGTTTGAAGGCTTAGCCTAGTTCACACACCATGGGAATAGAGCAGGGCTCCACCTACCGCAAGCCCTGAGATGTCAAAGGCCAATGTGAGAGTCTTCACAGTGGGAGGTGGTACAGGAAGAGGCCGGGAGGTATTCATCAACCCTCACCAAGCCAAGGAGCCTTTTGGGTAGCAGTGTACATACTGCAGGTAACATACTGCAAGGGCAGGCCCCAGCTGAGCACATAGCCACTGCCCAAGGCCCAGCTTCCTGCACCCGAAGGCATGACAGCATGTCTCCTCAGCCTCTACTCAAACTCCTGCCTACCATCTGTCTCTGTAGGGTCCTCCAGCCTGACCCTGATCTTTTGCAGACTTAACCTGGGTCTGTTGAGCCACATTCCGTGCTGTTTCCAACATTCACAGAGCAACTCTTGACCTTGTGCTATGATCTTACCGACCCTGGGCTAGGTTCCCTGTAGTGGATGTAAACATTTTTTGTTTTGGTCCCAAGTACAGGATGCGCAACAGACTTGTGTAAGGATGTGGAATTTTCCGCTAGTGAGAGAACAGGTGATGTTTGAAGAGGCGGGGCTCTTTTTGGTCTTGGCTGTTCATCACTCCACTTCAAGACGCTCTAGAAAGAACAGTTCCAGAGAACACTTCGAGGCTCCGGGTTCCGGCTGCTGCTCCAGGTTCCAGTGGCTGCGGTTGCAGTCACCGTCACTGAATTGCCGGTTTGCTGTTTAACGGGTCTATTGGAATCCTGCCAACTACGCCAGTGGAATAACTCCAAGGAACTGAGTCTAAAAAGGTCTACTTCTGTTTCTACTAACCTCTTTTCTCTCCTATCTAGGATAGGTGGGTTGGAAGGGAGGTATCAACATTAAAGAACCCCAGATAAAGTAGGTTTGACAAAGTTCAAAGCCTATAGTTCCCCCTCAGTTGCACCCTGGGTCCATGGGCTTCTTGCTGGAGAATGCAGTCAGTGGTCATACCCGCCGAGGCTCGCCATTACATGACTACTGCGCCACATGCTACAAGTGGGCTCCAGGACTGGCCCCATGGATTTCTAGAAGGGGAAGCAGCAGAGTATATGTGGTCACATAAGCCAGGAGGCCAGCCGGGAGTCAGAGCCATGGAGTAAACCACAACGTTTTGTAGGCCTCCATCAAATGACAACGTGACCACGTGAGGTATAAGGTTTCTTCAACTCAAGGTGACCCAGCCTAAATCAAGCTCTGTAAGGCCCCCTGGACCTTCAACTTTTAGGAATTTAAAACTTGGGAACAACTGCATATAGCAAACTGGTCCTTCAATCTCTACAGCTTTGAGTAGCAGACTCAGGCTCAGAATCTCATTAGGCAGCTAATGTGGGTAGAGAGGGAGTGAGGAGAGAGAGGTCCCCCTTCCAGCCACAGTCACTCTCTCAAGTCCTAGGCTGTTTTACTGACTTCTGTCTAGTGCTGTCCACACATGAGACAGAAGGGCCTGGGAGGAGGATAGAAAGAAAAGAACGCCTGGAGAGATGCATGCCAGTCGAGGAGACCCTACCACCCAGGAGGCTATAAAGCAAGAGCATTTCAGCCTTGAAACTGCCCTGTCCTGGGGGATTCATCCACCTACTGCAGCCTGGCCAAAAACAAAAAACAAAAAAGTAGGGCCAGGTAAGTCTCCCCCAGGAGCCCTGGGCCACTACGATTCCAGATGGCTCCTAACCGTCTACCCTCAGATGCTGACAGAGGAATGGCCCTGAGAGGTCCTCACAAAACAAAATTAGGTGAAAGAAGATTAGGTACATAGAAAAAGGGTACAAAATGGATCTCTAACCCCTGCACCCTCCCTGGCCCACTGAGGCCCTAAGCACCATATACTTGACCTCAGGTGGCCCCTGTGTCTTTGTCTCTTGACTCTGGGAAACCCTGCCAGGTTTCTTGAGTCACCAATACCCTCCAGGGCCCCTAAAAGGAGCTGGCTCCTGGTGTACTGAGGGCACTGACCTGAGCTCTGTGACAAAGCAGTGAGCAGCTTCCGCAAGGAGCTCAGGTTTTCAGAGGCCCCAGCCTGGTCTCCTATTCCAGTTCCTGTCTCCAAGATGCTGACTATAGACCTTGGCTTCCTCAGCAGTGAAAAAAGGGTCTGAGAAAGCCAGGGGGCAGGGCAGGAAATTAATCTTCCAGGAGGTACCCTTCCTAGGACTGGGCCCTCTAGGATTTGGGTCAAGACTTAATGCAACAGGCCAGTCCGCAAATAGAACCTTTGCAGGCACCCCACCCGCCACTCCAATGTCAGAGACCAAGCGGCCCTCCAATCTGCCAGTTATTGCAATGGGGAACCCCTAGGGTAGGACCTGGGTTTGAACCTGCTGTCTTCAAAACTCTCCCTGTGCTCAAGGATCTGACTCTAAGCCATGAAAATTCAACTAGTCGGGCTGGAGAGATGGCTCAGCGGTGAAGAGCACTGGCTGCTCTTCCAAAGGTCCTGGGTTCAATTCCCAGCAACCACATGGTGGCTCATAACCATCTGTAACGGGATCTGGTGCCCTTTGTACATGCAGAAAGAACACTGTATACATAATAAATAAATAAACCTTAAAAAAAAAAAAAAAAAAAAAAGACCTTGTCTCTTGATCTTATTTTGATCACCTAGAAAATGGAAATGGCCAAGAAACAGCAGCTTCTACTGCTGTTACGACCATACTTAAATAATAACTTACTGCACTGAAATGTTAGTGTCATTGAACTAATCAGTTAATATCACATCCCCTACTGGCTATTCTCTCCCAGTGATCTAGGGCAGAATTTTTTTTTTTCTTTTCCTTTCTTTTGTAGTTTCCAAGACAAGGTTTCTCTGTGTAGTCCTGGCTGTCTTGGAACTTGTAGACCAGGCTGGCCTCGAACTCAGAGATCCACCTGCCATTGCCTCCTGAGTGCTAGGATTAAAGGTGTAAATTATAATTATAGAGCAGGCTTGTCTTTCTGACCTCTGACCCAAAGGATGTGAGAGATTCCATGGGAAAGCTGCAGATTATGAGTCTGTGGCCTACACAACTCCAAGGGAGTTGTCCTCCAAGGGACATTTGCCTCTTTGGGCAGGGACTGTCCTCCCCAAGAGCCCCAGTTGGAATGCACAAGTCCGGAGGCTTGACTGGGGCGCTCGCGCGCGTGCGTGCGTGCGTGCGGCTGGGGAGGTGTCCTGGTGTCCAGTGAACTGTAAATCTGAGCTCTGTGGGAAATATGCATTGGAGGGCCCTCTGGACGGCCTTCCCCTCCTCCGCCCCTATTTACTGCCAGACACCTGGCACCCATCTTAGCATACAGCCCCTCTCTAAAACACAAACACCCTGCGCTATCTGTGGAGGGACTAGGTCTGGCCTGGCAGACTTGAAAGGAGCTGAGAGGTGAGAGGTGCTGATTGCTACGCATACCCCACATGCTATGAGTCCCCTCTGAAAGAGACAGAGCCCAGAAATCTGAAACAAGGTAGAGAGCCCTCAAACAGCCCAGTATCGAGCCCAGGCGTCCAAGAGTTAAGACCCACAGCAAAAGGGGGAGGCAGGGTCAGTGGCGGGCAGACGGGCCTGGAGCCCAGGGCCTGCCTCCCCTCCCCCTCCCCTAGGAACAGAGGCCACTTGTTTGGGCATTGGCGGCTGGCTTTGAGCTCAGCCAAGGGAGAGTGGGGTGACGAGGGAGAGGCCCTAGAGAATGGAAGAGACTCCCCCTCCCTCCTGCAGAGGCCCTTAGGCCTGGATCATCGCTAGTGCTAGTACTCTGAGCCCTGGCTCCGCGGGCCACCTTCCTCTGAGTCTACCTTTCCTTCCCGCAAACTCTGGGCAGGATTCACACTGGCCTGACTCTTGCATTAGCAGTCTATAGTTGGGACATGAAGTCAGGCTTGTCATCCCATCCTCAGATGTGGAAAGGGGACACAGAAAAGGATTGGGAGTGGCAAAGTCACACAGGGCTCTGTGGCAGTGCTAGAACTCAAGACTTCAGATCCCCAGCCAGTCTTATGCCTGCACCCCATCTTCACCGACATCCAAAAAAACCTGTCCAACCTGGAACTGAAAACCAGGCTGGAAGGCACCGTAATAAGCAGGCCAGCATCTGAAGCCCGAAGTCTCAAAGAACATGAGGATTTAGTTGAGGAGTAAACTTGGGGGGGGGGTGTGCAACATCTCTCAAAAAGCGTACTCTTGATATGTGGAGAGCGTTGCTGGACTCCACGTGACGGGTGGCCACATAAGGAGGCCTGACTGTCCAAGTGAAACCTGGGGCATTGGGACCCCAGCCATCAGAGCCTGCTTGTGCCCTATTCCAATGAGCAAACGGCCACTGGGGATCAGGGTCCCCAGGCCAGGGTCTAAATAAACTCCGACCAGGCATGAGTCCCAAAGGTGAGTTCTCTGCACACTCTCCCCTGCCAGCCCTTGCAGCCACACCCACCCCCTGGTCTTTCCTCCAGGAGGCTACCAGAATCCCCGCCGCTGCTGCACAAGCAAGCTCTGCCCTCCCTTTGCAGTCACTTAACTACCAAGGCTAGTCGCAGGCACCCTCTCCTCCCCAGGTCTGCACCTGTCCACACCTGTCTCTGGGTTCTGCTGAGTTTCTTTTACACTGTAATGACAGTGCTAGGATGCTAGGCTTCCCCTAGCAGGATAGTCACGGCTTTCCAAGTACAGGTATCAAGGTCCCCGGGACCCAACAGCAGTCAAATCCTTCATTCCTGAACCCTCGGAATTCTGAGTCTAGGCATTTGGGGAGGTTTCTCCAGGACACCGGATTTAGATTAGCATAGGGCAGACGCCTACTGTGCTGGCTCCTAATCACCCAGCAAGCAAACCTACCCAATGGAGATCTGAGACCAAAAACTCACCCCGCCCGCAACAACCGAGCCCCCAGCCCCCGAGACCCCGTGTCTCTCCCCACCTCCCTCCCCCGTCCCCCCGCCCTTCTACCTCCCTCCCCCTGCTGCACTGCAAGCCCATCCACCCACTCCCAGCCTGACCCCATTCTATGAGCACACCCCTCCTTTCCCGGCAACTGGGCCAGGTAGGCTCTAGAGAAACCATGCCCCCATTAACTGGTGGGGAATTGAGGTGCAGAGGACGGAAGTAGTCTGCCCAAGGTTGCCAACGCCCCAGGTGCAGGCTTAACGTCCTACAGCTTTGCGAGGCTGTTAAAGAGTGTCCGCGGTCGACTAGGTGGGAACCTTCATTTCTCAAGTTGGTAAACCAAGCTGCCTGACTCTAGTGACTCCGGAGCCTGCGAGCCCGAAAGCAGAAGAGCTGAAAGCGGGTGTCCACGAGCTTACCACCCCTGTCCCTACAGTTGTGGCTGGATGCCTCCATCTCTAGAGGCGACCCCTCTTCACTCCATCCCCAGGCCGAGAGAGCCCACCAGATGACTCCGGGAAAGGCGAGCGGGGCCTCACCATTCCCTTCTGAGGAATGGGGACAATGCAGGCCACGACTGGCGATTGGGAGGTACCAGCAAGCTCACTAACCTGTTTTGAGCGAAGAGAACTCCACTCGCGGGGGAGCGGGGGTCCCGGTACCTTCTGTCACACGCGGCAGCTGCCAACTCGCTGCAGCGGTCTGGGGCGCGCCCACCTCTCCCGGCGCTTCCGCCCGCCCCACGTGACACCCGGGGATGTGAGGGCGGGGACGGGGCAGGGAGCCGGCCGGTCCCGCCTCCAGCCTAGTCCTCAATCCCCTGGACAGACCGGCCCCACAAGGTTTGTGTCTCTCCCTGACCATTAGCTTGCGAAGGTTTTGAGGCCCATGTCTACCCCGCCCCTGATGAGGTTCCACTGATCCTTGAGTCTCCTTGCCTCAACATCCCTATTCTGGTGAATCTACCCCTGGGAGAGGTGTCTCTCTCCCTCTCTCTCCTCTCTCTCTCTCTCTCTCTCTCTCTCTCTCTCTCTCTCTCTCTCTCTCTCTCTCTCTTTCTCCTGGGGAACAAGACAACCATAGCATGACCAACTTCCCTGGAAGTCCATTGTTCCAGGCCACCCTGCTCCTGTCCCTTGGACCACACCTCCTGGCAGCTTCTCACCTCCCCATACAGATGAAATCCCCAGACTTGGCTAGGCATTTCTGGGTCCTGGGATCCTGGGACCAGGCCTTCTTCTAGGGCCAGCCAAGCCAGAGGCCTTAGTTTAGCTGGGCTTCCATTTTTCCATAAGTACAAAGGGTATATTTGGAAGAACAGCTCTCAGCAGGGTGGGCCAAAGGAGTTGTCCTGAAAGGAGAAAGTCTTTAATCAGAGAGCTTACTCCATGCCCGGCCTAGTGATGGGCAATTTGGTTTTTTTAAAATCCTAAGTAACAAAAAACCCTCACACTTGCTTAGAGGTAAAAAATTATCACCTTAGGCTATAGGCTAGGAAATAGGAGTCTGCAATTTTCAGGGTGCTCGCAAAGTTACTGACCATTATGGGCAAAGCTCAAGCTGGAATGTTCCAGGTGACAGTGTCTCCTGTACAGGCCTCTCTCCACTCAAACTGTTCCTCTGGGGAAAACTCGACTCAGAGCCCACCGTGTCTCCACGGGCAGGGCTTTCCAGCAGCGGTGATCAGGGTCAGATCTTGGGGAGTACTTCCAGACTGCTAGTTCTTGTGATACCAAAAATACCAGAGAAGAGCAGGGCCCAAGACCAACTCTGGGCATCCCTTGGGCAACAGAGGCAGCCCAGGCTTCCCTCTACAGCCCAGAGCAGCCAGGTGCAATGTAAGTGAGGGCTGGCGCCTGTTCATACTAGCCTAAGATCTTCAACACTGACCACCTCTTTGTGCGCTGGAAATGTGTCTTCACCGGTACCCACTCCCTTTCCCTCCTCTAGTATGCATGGCCCCACCTTAGTTCTGAGGCCTTCTGCCCTGGTCTCTGACTTATGGGTCCCTGCCCTTCCTTCTGTGACGACAGGAGCCAGAATGTGCCAGAACAACTGTCCATAGCTAGCTTGGACCGGAGAGGGGTATGCCACACAGTAACTAACAACCTGATCTCTAGCCAGACTAGAGGTCTGAAAAGTAAGCAAGGAACCTTTGTGACAGCCAAGTCAGTGAGTGGATGGAGAGGAAGACAGGACAGGAAAGGAAGAGGCAGCAAGCCCCATTCTCCAGTTACACAAGTAGAAATAAGTTGCCTGTAGGGACAAAGGTCCAGTGAGCAGTAATAGTATTAAGGAAAAACAACTGTAGAACTGGGTGGCGTGGTGCTGGGCAGATGAGAAGCAGGTACAAGCAAGAGCTGGTTGGGGCTGTGTGGTTCGTTTATTGGGGCCATGTCCAGCCAGGCCGCAGCCACCTGAGCAGGAGCCCAGTGCCCCCCCCAGAAGGCCGGTGGGAGAAGGGAGAAGTGCGGAAGGCTCAGTGCCCCAGGGCTCGGCCCAGTCCTGTCTTGGTCCTTGCAGAGGGGCTGTACTCAGGTGAGCGAGGTGTCGTCGTCGCTGCCCTCTCCCCCAGCACCGCCTGCTCTCTCTTCACGGCTCTCAGTCACCGCGCTCTCATCGATGTTCTCCAGTGAGTCCGCGTGTTGCACTGACAGCTCCGACAGCGCCAGGCTGGGCAATGGGCTCTGCTCTGGGTGCAGCCACGGCTTGAAATGTGGCTGGTGTTTCTGCTTCCACTCGGGGTATTTGATACAGGCCTTGTACATCTTCTTCATGGCCTGTAGACCGGCAGAACATTGTTAGGGGTGCCTGGAGGACCGCAACCCTCCAACGCCCTCCTGCACTGCACAGCCGTCCCCAGTGTCCCAACAACAGGCCCAGTTTGGAGACCCAGTCCATCAGCCCACCAGCCGTCACCCAGCATTAGCTCGGCCCCTGCTCTACTCCTCCAAACTCCCCCCCCTCCCCAATATCCCAGAGCACACAGCCACTTACCTTGGGAGCCAGGAACTGAGATGATTTATTCACCACCCACTTGGGTAAAGAGCCTATGGGGCAGGGAAAGGCCGGGAGGAAAAGGCAGCCTTAGGCACCCAGCCCCACCCACCACCAGCCATCCTCTCTTCAGAGGGAGGCCACCCCCTTTTCACTCCTTCTCAGTGAAGTTTCCAAATCCCTCAAGCTCATCTCTGCCTGCCATCCACTGTCTCTCAGCTGAGCTCCAGCTGCAGAGAAGAAAACAAGTAGCCTGGGGCCCCAGCTTATCACCTCCCTTCCCTCACACTGATAACCCAGGACTGTCCCTAGTGCTCAGCCTCTCTTGCCTGTCCTGCTGGGCCCCCTTTAAGGCCAGCAGGCCAGCCGAGCCTGACCTGGAATCCACAGCCCTGCTCGCGCGCGCTCTCTCTCTCTCTCTCTCTCTCATTGTGGGCCAAGGAGCCCCGACCAATGAATGACACCTGAGGTATAACCACTCATTCCATATTCACTGTGAGGCTCAGCCTGGGGACTCCAGACAGGAACTCACTGTCTGGTGTCTCAGCACGGACTGGTGTTCCGCTGGAGGGGAATGGGCCCACCAACAAGGAGTAGGCCCTCACACTGGGCATCAGGGACAGATGAAGAGTCATCACTTCATGCATCCCTGGAGCGTTGAGGAAGGAGGAGAGGTGTGGGGCAGCTAGCAGAGGATAGCAGGAGGCATTTTAAGCAGGTGAGTCCGGGGAAGTGATATATTGTTTTATTTCCTCTAGTAGCTGGTTTGGACAAAGTGGTTGAGTTCCAAGAGAGTGACAGTAGGGTGAAGGGGTAAGAACCAAGGGCGGAGGATGGGAGCGCGTGCCTGCAATCCCCGGCACTCTGAGGCAGGTGGTTGTTGAGTTCAGGGCCAGCCTGGGCTACAGAGTGAGTCAGAAGAAAGCGAGAGGGAGGGAGACTAAGCACTGGTTATGGGAGCCAAGGAGAAGCTGGCCCCAGCTAACTAGCAGGTGCTGGGGCGGGGGCGGGGGCGAAGTGACCAGAAAGCAAGCTGTTGATCTGAAGAAAGGGGGTCTAGGAAGTGCAATGGGTGGGGGGGGGGGGTTCACAGTTGAATACAAGTCTCTGAGAAAGGTCTAGGAGGCTGACAGAGATGAGTGCTCAGCTGTCGTGGGAGTGAGGTGCAAGGGCAGCCTTGGAAAACCCAGGCCTCTGGGATGTGGCTGAAGGAGACAGGGCAGGAGCAGGTCCAAGCTAGGAATGCCGGCACCAGGAAGACAGCTGCAAGCTCCTGGGAGGAGCAGTGGCTCCCTCATAGGTCCATCCCTTTCAAACCTCCAGCTTTGGGTAGAGGTACCCCCGGTGCTAAATGGCTCCTAACAGATGGTGTTCAGGTGGCCTGCCTGGCAGGTCAAGTTTACTCCCTGGACAGGGAAGGAACCTGTTGATGGGCTGCAGGGCCAAGCCCTCACCTTTGGGGTCCACTTGGGCCAAGTAGGTGATGACGCAGCTCTTGGGCCCCGTGCTCTGGATGAGGTAGCCCGTCTGGATGGACACAGCTCGGACCAAGTCTTTCCGAGGTGGGTATTTCTGAGGATGGAAGGCAACTGGGAGGTGAGACTTGGATAGGGACAAATGGAATGTCCAGGAGTTCAGGTAAGTCCCACCACAGGATCCTGCTCCCTTGCCTGTAGGCCAGCCTTATCCCAAGGGCCAGTCAAATACATCCCACCCTCTCACCACAGAGACGGCCCACACTGTCCTTTCCCTGAGCTACATGACAGACACTGCAGGGAAGTCATTATCCCCCAGGCCTGCCTAAAGTCACTGTGACAGCCACAGCCCAGCCCTGCCATTCATCCTTCTGCACGCCCAGGGAGGGAGGGAGGGCAGGCCGACTCACAGGATGTTTCACTGAGTAGTTCATAATGATGTAATCGGCGCCCATGGGGAGCCAGGAGCGGAGGGTGATGACATCACGGTTCTTCAGGGGCTTGGGACACCTCCCTGTAGACAGAGGGCAAGGAACAGTTCAGCCAGGCTGTTGGCCCATCTTCCTGTAAGGAAGGGTGTGATGGAGGCCAGAGACATGGGGACCCTATTAACTGCCAGCCCTCCCCATCCAGACAGGTAACCCCAGGAAGGACACAGCATAACCCTTGTCTGCGCTGTCTCTGCCTACCCTGTCCCTCAGGGCCTCACATAGCCCTTACCTTTTTGCTCTGACTTGTCTACCTATGTGAATATAGTTGAAAGACAGTGCTGTGATCACACGTGCATGAAATGTGTCTCTGTGGTGGCTGTGGCGTTGTATGCATGACTGGAGATGCATGTTTTTGTGTATGGGTCTTTATAAGTGTGTGTGGTCAGAGTATGTGAGCATGCCCGTGGAGAGGGCAGCTCTCCATCTCAGCATGCGGGTCTCTGAGCAGCCCAGCACAGGAGTGACCACAGGGAGGGAAAGTTAGAGGTGCTTTGGTGGGAGGTAGGGATGGAGGCTGAGAGGGTGGGGAGTCTTGTTCTGTGCCTGCTCACAAGAGTAATATCCTACGTCAGCGTTGACAGTCAAGCGGGCGATGTCGAAAGTCTCAATGACATTACTGTCCCACTTCTTCCGGTATTCTATGTCATGCAGGACGTCGTAGAGCGTCTCAGCTGGCACATCACAGCACTCCATCCTGCACTGCAGACAGACATGGGTCGTCAGGGCCACACAGGCACGGAGGAAAGAGAAGGGAGAGGAACAGGAGCCTGAGGCCGGCATGGACTTACTTCTTACCACAAGCCTGGTTTAGCTCCCCAGAAACCTCTGGTGCCAAGCTCAGCCTAGTCTCTTCTCCAGGAGTTCTTTTGAGGTAAACCATCCAGGCTCCTGGACACTGAGTCTCCATGTCTGTGCCCTCTATTCCCTGGGAGCAGGTTGTGGGAAGATGCTCACAGTTAACTCAACAAGGAGCTTGAGATAGGTTCACACTAATAAAAAAGCAAATGCCCAAATAGACTGTACCACCTGGCCACACTGGTGTGTGTGTGGTGTGTGTGTGTGGTGTGTGTGTGTGTGTGAGAGAGAGAGAGAGAGAGGAGAAGAAGAGAGAGAGAGAGAGAGAGGATGGGGAAGGGGGTAAGAGGAGAGATTTAGCAAACATCTTTGTAATCCTAGTACTTGAGAGCCTGGGGCAAGAGGATCACCCCAAGTTCAAGGGCCAGCCTGGGACAGGAGACCATCTTCAGACATTGTCCCTATTACTTAGTTGCACCCTCAAAGAGTTTCCCCTCTCAGGACAGACAGCCAGTTGCATCTTGCTTTATTTAGCCCTCCCAATGATTATGCCAGGTAACAAGCCTAGGAGGGACTTGAGTGCACAGGGTTAAGTGCCCTGCCCAAGGTCCCTGGCTGCTTAATAAGTAGCAGGGCTGTGACTTAATCCAGCTCACAGGTCTCGGGAAGCAGTAAAGACAGAACCAGAGTTCTCAAACTCTGCATTCAAAAAGATGAGATTCTGTGACGTTTCTCTCGCCCTAAGAGCCCAGCCCACGCCACCCCACCCCCACGCCCCCACCAGATAAAGTTCCCCACAGCAAGTACAACAGTTCTCCTGGGTAGTCTATAAGACTGACTCAGAACTGACATTCACCCAACACAGGAAACCCACATTCCACTCTCTACCCACGAGAGAATACATGCCCCAGGAGAAGCAGCACTGCCCCCCCTCCCCCAGGACAGGCCTTGGCACCAGGAAAGCACATCACAGGCTGCTCTGCTCACTGAGCCCTACACATCACTTCAGATTACAGGAAATACAGGGCACAGAGAGGAACAAGCAAAGTGACACCATGAGAACAGACGCAGACAAAGCCAGGTGCTGGGCACTGCAGAGCTACCAGCTGGTCTGTAGAAGAGCTGCACAGTATCAGGTTGGTGTCACAATGAAGGGACCGGGCACCACCATTTGGTTTTTTATTGTTACTGGGCTTGTTGTTTTGTTTGTTTTTTTAGATGGGGTTTCTCTGTGCAGCCCTGGCTGGCCTGGAACTCATTCTGTAGACCAGGCTGGCCTCAAACTCAGAGATCTACCTGCCTTTACCTTCTGAGTGCTTGGATTAAAGGCATGCACCACCACTGCCTGGCTTTTTTTTTTTTAATTCGCATTGGTATTTTGTCTGCATGTGTGTCTGTGTAAAAGTGTCAGTTCCCTGGAATTGGAGTTACAGACATTTGTGAACTGCCATGTGAGTGCTAAGAATTGAACCCAGGTCCTCTGAAAGAGAAGCCAGTGCTTTTAACTGCTGAGCCATCTCTCCAGCCCTAAGCACCACCATTTGTAAAGTGTGACTCTGGATCGTTACACATCAGCTATAAATAGGACATTCCTCCTGCTCCTCTCCCTCCTCCTGCTCCTCTCCCTCCTCCTGCTCCTCTCCCTCCTCCTGCTCCTCTCCCTCCTCCTGCTCCTCTCCCTCCTCCTGCTCCTCTCCCTCCTTCTGCTCCTCTCCCTCTCCTCTGCCTCTCCCTCCTCCTCTCCCTCCTCCTGCTCCTCTCCCTCCTCTTCCTCCTCTCCCTCCTCCTGCTCCTGTTCCTCCTCCTCCTCTCCCTCTTCTTACCGGGGATTTGATCTAGGGCCTCATGCATGCAAGACAAATGTCCTACAACAGAGCTAAATTCCCAGACCTCTTTTTGCTGTTTATTTTTGAGATGGGATCTCATTAAGTTGCCCAGATTGGACTTTCATTTGTGGTCTTCCTGCCTCAGCCTCTTAAGTGCCTTGGACGACAGGCCTACCACACAGGCTCTGCTTACAAGAGGCATTTGGGGACAACTAGCAAGAAGGTTATCTGAGTATTAGATGCACTAGAAATTTATGGAAATAAATGATTGACATTCTCCCCTCCCCCAAAGCATGGTACAAACTGTAAAGTGCAGCAAGGAAAGTCTATACTTAGAAAAGGCTTGAGCTGTACAAATCTCTGAAGCAACAATAGCGGCTGTCTGTCCACTAGAAGCACAGTGTTTGTTTTCCTTTTGCTCGTATTTCTGTTTCTGAGATGTCTGCCATACTGTTTCAGCAATAATGACTTTTTTCCCTTTGATTTTTAGAGACAGGGTTTCTCTGTGTAGCCTTGGCTGGAACTCGCTCTGTAGACCAGGCTGGCCTCGAATTCACAGAGATCCACCAGCCTCTGCCTCCCGAGTGCTGGGACTAAAGGTGTGTGCCACCATGCCTAGCAAATTAACAAAAATGTTAAAGTAAAAAGGCACCCAGGTCACAGCTATGAGGAGGCCGACTAGATCTGCCCCGCTGAGGACACCAGATCAGATCTTCAGCCCCTCGGTCATCTTCAAGCTCTGAATAAAATGATTTGAACACATACATGCACCTGCATATGAACATACACACACATGCACAAATACGTTTGTATTATTTTTAAGTTCTAAAAAGAGTACTGGCAAGGGAGGATGGAGCTCATTGGCAGAGCCAATGCTTGGCATGGCCAAAGCTGTGGGTTCTACCAGCACCAAAATAATTCAAGAATGAACCCCAACCTATACCTATAAAATGTGGCTTGAGTAAGTCATTTTCCCTCTGCCCCACTTGCTTTTCTAGTCCATAAAAGTGTGACTGGATCCCACCATTTAACTACCAGCCCCCAGTTCCAGCCCTATCCTGAGTCAGAGGAGGCAGTGGTGAATCCTGGGCTTAACCTTCAGACAAGGAAGATGACCTAGCAAGCCTGGTGGCGCTCAGAGCAGGCTGTCTCCAGACAAGGAAGACGACCTAGCAAGCCTGGTGGCGCTCAGAGCAGGCTGTCTCCAGACAAGAGAAGATGACCTAGCAAGCCTGGTGGCACTCAGAGCAGGCTGTCTCCAGACAAGGAAGATGACCTAGCAAGCCTGGTGGCACTCAGAGCAGGCTGCCTCCTCAGGGGCCAGTGGGAAGCAGGCTTCCTGGAGAAGCTCAGGCTCTGAGGGAGATGTTTGCCAAGTACAGGGACAGAGTGTGCTGTGAGGACCAAAGCCTGGAGCCAGACAAAAGGCCGGTTATCTGAGGGGCTGAGCATGTCCACCCGCTCAGTTTCTGTGGTGTGGTACACATGGCCTAGTTCTCAAAAGGTCCCTGATTCCAAGTATGCTTGGACAAATGGCTTGGTCACAGGAAGTACAGGATGAGCCTGGGATATCTTACTGACCTAGACAGGAAGTACTCAGAGTGGCAGAGACCTTGCCCAGCAGTCATGAGACCCAGCCTGAAGACTGGCCAACTCCTAGGGGCTTACCAGGCCTCTTGTGAAGCTCTAACACTGAAAGCTGCCAGTTCTAGGAGACCGCATTCCAGGCAAACTAGGACAGTATTACTCTACCTTGAGCTACACCTAGGACACGCTGATTAAACTACTGAAAAAAACAGTGATAACAGATTGTACAGAACCCAGTAAGAAACCAATATATATACACCTCTGGCTAAATAAATGCAACGTATGACCAGGAATGGATTATATACATGTTTCAAAGCTCCACTATCAAATATTATTATCTACAAAGGAAATAAGAGCCTGGGAAATGTTGAATAAGTAAAGCACCTGAAATGCACGTGTGAAGGCCTAAGTGCGATCCCCACTGGGGACAGGTGTGACAGCTCTTCTGCAATCCCGACGGTACTCAGGACCCAGAGAGAGGGGACACCTGGGCTAAGCTGGCTAGCTGGATTAGCTGAACTGGTGAACTCTGGGTTCACCGACAAATCCTGCCTCATTAAATAAGGTGGAGAGTTACCGAGGAAGACACTCAATGTCAACTTCTGGCCTTTACACGCACGTGCACATGCATGCACATATCCAAGTACAGGGGCAGAGAGTGCAGTCAGGACCACGGCCCAGAGCCAGGCAAGAGCACGGTATACTGAGGGGCTGAGCACCTTTCCGGGGTGTACATAGCCTAATACTCAAAAGGGCCCCGGTTCCAAACACACAAAGGGGGAAGAGTAACTTCTCAGTAGAGGAGATTCGTAAACACTACTTGAAGTTAAAATCATGCCTTCCCTAACTGGATGCAGTGGAAAGACTATAGGCAGCACTCACATGGTCTCTCCACTAAGGAGGCATGACTTTGATCATAAGAAAACATCAGACAAACCCCCAACTGAGGGAACTTTACAAAAGAAATGGCCTATAAGTGTCACAATTTTAATGTCAAGAGAAGACCTAAGAATTGTACCAGGGTTGGGCGGTGGTGGCACACGCCTTTATTCCCAACACTTGGGAGGCAGAGGTAGGCGGATTGCTGTTGAGTTCGAGGCCAGCCTGGTTTACAAAGCGAATCCAGGACAGCCAAGGCTACATAGAGAGACCCTGTCTGGAAAAACAAAAACAAAACAAAACAAGAACTGTACCAGACCAAAGGAGACTATCAAAACATGAGTGAACGGACAGATGGGCTGATGGGAGAGATTCGATGGTAAGAAAAAGGATTGAAGAAGTTAGCAGAGATCACATGGGTATCACTATTAGATCCCATCTTCTCTTTGGCAGCCTCATAAGGTCCAGGAGATGCCCATCACTCCTGCACTGTGAAGCAGAACACTGGGGCTCAGGTGACCAAGAAACTTACAGTACAGAGCAAGAAAGCAGCTGGCCAGAAGTCCAAAGCCAGCTCTGTGCTCATGTAGCCATGGCTGGCCTTGAATTTAAAGTCCTCTTGCCTCAGCCTCTTGAGGGCTGGAATAGCAGGTATGTGCCACTATGCTTGGCTTTCCTGTGTAGCTAAAACTGACCCTAACTCCTGACCCTCCTGCCTCCACCTCACAAAGGGATTACAGGAGGGGCCACCAAACTTTCTTCCTGTAGTCTTTTGTTTGTTTTTCTTAAGACAGGGTTTCTCTGTATAGCAGGCCTGGCTATCCAGAAACTCACTTTGTAGACCAGGCTGGCCTCGAACTCATAGAGATCTGCCTGCCTCTGCCTCCTAAATGCTGGGATTAAAGGTGTGAGCTATCACCACCTGGCCTGTAGTCGTTTTTGGTTTTTTTTTTAATGTTTATATTATTTTAAATTCTATTTTATGTGTGCGGGTATTTTACCTGAATATATGTCTGTGCACCACTGTCATGTCTGTGGATGCCAGAAGACGGCATCAGATGCCCTAGAACTAGAGTTACAGATGGTTGTGAGCCACCATATGGATGCTGGGACTTGAACCCAAGTCTTTTGGAAGAGCAGCTACTGCTCTTAACTGATGAACCATTTCTCGTGTCCTGAAACTTACACACACACACACGCATGTGTGTGTTTGTGTTGTGCATGTGGCAATCGGAGGACAACTTGCAGAAGTTGGTTCTTTCATCACATGGCTTCCAGGAACGGAACTCAGGTCCTCAGGCATCGCAGTGAGTTATCTTGATCGCCCCTCCTCATGTTTCTTAACCATGAAGGAACGCAGGAAACCTGGACTTCTCTAAATCCGGTTTGGAAGTTGGTTTGGCCTTGCAAGTCCTCCAACATATCACACTGGACCGTGAGGATGGAGGGGCACTGGCCACACATCTTAGCTTCAAATGTCAGAACCCAACCCAGCACTTTCCCTGGGACCAGGTTTGCCCCTCCTCACTCTCTGACCCTACTGCACCCAGACCTGGACAGGAAAAACCAACACTGCCTGGAAAATGCCCATCCTCATGCCAGAGACTAAGATGGGAGCTGTTATAGCTCCAGAGCACCCCTCCAACCCGAAAAAAAAACCCTCTGGGGCAATGCCCAATAGGTAGAGCATACAGAGCCATAGAACAGAGCAGAGACCCTCTGTCTTTAAAACACAGAGAGAAACCTCAAAGGACTCCCAGGCTAATGGAGGGTGGGGGTGAGGACTCTGCTGGGAAGGAGAGATCATGGCTGCTCCTGGGAAGGGATGGTTGTGAGGCAGGGTGAATAGCGGGGTCAGATGTGTCCATGGGCATCTGCAGTCTGTAACAGGGGGCCTAGCTTCTTCCCACAGCAACCCAAGAGGCAATGCACAGTGCCCAAGCACGGGAAATTACATCCAGTTTTGTTTCTGTGCTGGACCCTGGGCCCCTTGCCTGGATTGAACTCAAGGGAACTTGGTCCCCCTAGGAGCCCTGCTGGGCTGCAAAGCCCTTCAAACTTTGGATACAGCAGTGTGTGACAGCTGCCATGTTACAAGTGAGTCCCAGAGGGACCAAGTGTCACCAGAGAAACTACATGTTGTGTCCCAGAACTCTCTCCAAATCTTGTTGATGTGGGGATCCCCAGACTGTGTGAGGTTGCCCAGGACTCCTGAGCATAACCTTCACTTAGCACCCCAAACCCACAGAGCCACAGCAGAAGGAACTGGGTAAAGCAAGGAGGACTGCCAAGGACCACTCATGAACATGCGGCGGGCAACTGTACTGTCTAACTCCAGCATTACCGCTGGGGCACAAGACTTAACACTCGACCCTTGGTTTCCTCACAAAAAAAGGGCATAGTGGCACTTGCCTTTAACTCCAGCACTTGGGAGGCAGAGGCAGGCAGATCAATGTGAGTTCAAGGCTAGCCTGGTCTACAAAGCGAGTCCAAGACACCAAGTATACACGGAGAAACCCAGTCTTGGGGGCGGGGGGGGGGGGGGGGGGGAGGGGGGGAGACAGAGGAGAGAGAGAGAAAGAAAGAGGGCAGTAAAGTAATAACTATCTTCCTACAGATATTGTGACTGTGACTGACGAGTTGTATGAATATGCCTCGCATGTGTCAACACTGACAATACAGCTGTTTTGACCTGGCAGGCCTCCATACCACAGGGCCATATATGTGCATGTACATCCTCAATTTTGTGGCTTGGCAGCTTTCTTGGCTTTACTCTGATCCTGCCCTTCCAATCATCCATGCACGGCTTCCTGAGGCTTACTGAGTGCCCGGCCTGTTAGAATCAACCCATGGAATGAGGAATCAATCATAAGCAAGCCAGACCTAAGCCTTGCTCCCAAAGAGGAGCCACTAAGAAAAGAAAATATTGGTGAAAGAGACCAGGATGAAAACTCACAATACGGCCGGGCGTGGTGGCGCACGCCTTTAATCCCAGCACTTGGGAGGCAGAGGCAGGTGGATCGCTTTGAGTTTGACGCCAGCCTGGTCTACAAAGTGAGTCCAGGACAGCCAAGGCTACACGAGAGACCCTGTCTTGAAAAAACTAAAAAACAAAAAAAGAAAACTCACAATACAGAACAAGCAGGCGTAAGGAGTGAACTGTAGAGGAATGGGACACCTGACCCCAGAAGCTAAAGAAACAGACCACTGCGTGGGCAGAGAAGGCCATGTCAGCCATGAGGAGATCAGAGGCCCGCACCTCTTTCAGAACTCTGAAGAAGCCCCCTGGTCCAGCTCTGGAGATGCAAGCTCATCACTGAGGGGGACAACAGGGTTTCCTAAGCCCAGCTGCTGACCTGAGTTAGGATAGGAAGTCAGGTCCCATCCAAGAGGCTTTGTCCTAGCCTTAACCACCACTGACTGGGACACACAGACCCATAACCATCCCTGTCTGTGGTGGACCCTTCTGCTAAGACCTTACACGGTGGTCTCCAGTACCCCAGCCCTTGGAAAACAGATGATGATTTTTTTTTAAAGTGATTTTATTTATTTTTGTGTGCATTGGTATTTTGCCTGCATCTATGTCTATGTGAGGATATCAAACCCCCTGGAACTGGAGTTACAGACAGTTGTGAGTTGCCATGTGGGTACTCGGAATTGAACCAGGGTCCGCTGAGCCATCTCTCCAGCCCCACAGATGATGTCTTTGACTACCACGCTTAAAATCACCACTTGGGGAAACCGAGGCCCAGAAAAATGTAAGGGAAGACCCCACTAACTTAACACAAAATATAGTGTCTAAGCAGACAGTCCTGTGAAGTAACCATTAAGTAGGCAACCCCTCCCAACAGAGCCAGGTTCAAACCAGAAGATGGCTCCCCGACTGAGGCTGAGTCCATAACAGCCCTGGCCAATCACCAGCCGCTCAGCAGCCACCACTGAGTGCTCCAAGGCGCTGTCAGACACATCATTCACATACCAGGCAGAAGCACCTATACCATGGGCTCTGGGGAAGCAGGAATTTATCAAATGGAGAGGCCACCGTGTTGTGTCCTGTGTACACACCACCCACAACCTTCCAATGCATATGCTGAAAGAGGCTCACAGGGGTATAATGATGGCCCAAGGTTATACAGCACCGGAGCAGAGAACCAGAGTCCACGGGCTCCTGACTGCAAAGCAAGCATGCTGGCAACTGGAGAGTGTTGGCTAAGGAACGCACAATACAGCGATTGTGACATTATGGAGGGATCCTGGCCAGACAGGAGCAGCTGGCGGATTCATCGTCTGGCTCACTTTACCACACCTCACCAAGCTCAAAGGCAAGGCTTTTTTGAAACTGGTGCTGGGGCTGTGACTCAGAAGTCCCTTGGAGAGAGCCATCACAGTGCCTTGCCAGGGGCCCCCACCGGCTCTCAGTTTACCCAGCAGCTCTGGACTGCGTGCATGGGACAAATCCACCCCTTGCTACACCCTGGCTATGTAGCCTTAGCTTGAGCAAAGGAGCTTTAAGCCCCAGCATCTGCACCTGTCAAAGAAGGATCACCCTTCCCTGGAGGGAGCTGTGGGGATTAAAGGAGACTTGTACAGAAAGCCTTCAGTATGTGCCTTCTACTGACTTCAAACCTCCTGCTCTTCCCTGTGCTCTCTGGCCGTGCCCAAGGCGTCCCTTCCTGCTAAGCTCCAATGTGCAAGGTACACAAAGACACGGTGTAAAGGGTTTTGCTTTTTTTTTTTTTTTGAATGCAAAAAATGCTGAGAGGTTAAGTGGACAAACAGGTGAACACTTGCTATAGGAAGACCTGCAAGGTTCAAGCCAATTACCCTTCATGACCTTCAGGCAGGCCCTGCCCTAACTGCACAGGCCGCACAGCAGGTCCTTTGGCCCTCTCTGCACTGGCTGTCCTTCTGCTTTGACCTTTCCACAGGAAATCAGGCCCAGGCAAATCTTCAGGAGGGCCTACTCTTGCCTTGGGCTTCTGAGGTCCCCAGAACAGAAACTCCTAAGACCTTCCCACAGTGGTTAGCAAGAGGGAAGAGGAAAGATCTGTCTGTCGGTCCTGCCAAAATGAGTGGTAAGGTCTGGCCCAGATGCCTCCCAAGACAGTCCCTCACTGGCTCTTTTGCTAACGCATCTGCTGTCTTGCCCTCTCAGGCTGAGCTGTGTCCCACACCTCCTGTCCTCTCCCACTCCAGGCAACTGTTCTGTCAGAAGTAGACGAACACTGCATTCTGCTGCCTGCAGTTCTATGGCCCCTGATCATGGCAGCCCCTGGCATATAGCAAGTGCTCAGTTAAGGCCCGTGTCCTGAATGGGGCCCAGAGAGAGAGGTGGAGCCTGTATAGCCCTACTCTAACTCACAATGCTGGCCATCGTCGGCTGGTGACTCAGTGTTCTAGTTCAAATCAGACACCTGCAGCGGCGGGGAAAACCCTTGGGTGCTTGCAAATTTGTTGTTTTGAGGAAAAGTCCTCTGACAAAAGAGTAGAGGGGTTGGGGTGGATTAGAAATACCAAGAGGCAGGTCCAGGGACAATCTGGAGCTTGTTTTTAAGATCTTTGATAGTTCTGGTAGTCCAAAAAAAAAAAGTAAATGAGCTAGTTAAAATGGTCTTAGCTTTTTAGAAGGCTGGAGGAATGGGTGAGATGTCTTTTGAAAAGGAGGCTGGGCAACATTATGAAACCACTGTCTCAAAAAAAAAAAAAAATCTGAGCCGGACATGGTAGCGCACACCTTTGATCCCAGCACTAGGGAGGCAGAGACAGGCAAATCTCTGTGAGTTGTCGACCAGCCTGGTCTACAAAGTGAGTTCCAAAACAGCCAGGACTACACAGAGAAACTCTGTCTCGAAAAACGAATAATAGGGCTGGAGAGATAGCTCAGTGGTTGAGAGCACCACCTGCTCTTCCAAAGGTCCTGAGTTCAATTGCCAGCAACCACATGGTGGCTCACAACCATCTATAATGTAATCTGATGCCCTCTTCTGGCCTGCAGGTGTACATGCAGACAGACCACTATATATAATAATAAAATAAATTAGGCTGGGCAGTGGTAGAGCACGCCTTTAATCCCAGCACTTGGGAGGCAGAGGCAGGTGGATCGCTGTGAGTTCAAGGCCAACCTGGTCTACAAAGTGAGTCTAGGACAGCCAAGGCTACACAGAGAAACCCTGTCTCAAAAAACAAGCAAGCAAACAAAACAAAACAAAGTGAGTCCAGGATAGTCAAGGGTACAAAGAGAAATCCTGTCTTGAAAAAAAAAAAAAAAAAAAAGAAAAGAAAGAAAAACCAATAATAATAATAATCTGAAAAATATTGAGGTAATTATTTATACTCATCAACATGAGTATACCCACTATTATATGAAATACATACTCCTTATAAGGGTGTGACAACAGTGTTACATGGGGTTCTGGGTATAGCTTAGTGATAGAATGAGGGCAAGGCTTGGATCAGGCCCTCAGCAGCCCCACCACCCAAGGAAAGGAATGCTACACGGCGACAGTAACAACTAGCTCTGCTACTCTAGAAAATAATTTTGTCAAGCCAGGCCTGGTTGACACAGCTGTAAAATCCCAGCAACTTGAGAGGCTAAGGCAGGGAGATTGTAAGCACAGTCTCAAGATCCAAGATGAAGAGCAAAAGAAGAAAATAAGAGCTATCCACCTCTGGCCTCTACCTTTGCATACACTCACAGGTGAGTAAATAGGCGCACACACAAACATGCACATACATGCGTGCACATGCACAGGCACACATGCATGTACACACATGCAAATGTACACACAGAGACCCACATGCACACACATATACACACACTCACAGACTAAAAAGATTATGAGGCTGTGAGGATATAGCTCAGTTGGTAAAATACTTAAAATACTTGGATTTTTTTTCAGGAAACAGGTTTGATCCTCAGAACCGATGTTAAAGGGGTGGGGCTGCTGAAGAGATGGCATGGCAGTTAAGAGTGCTTGCTGTTCCAGAAGACCTAAGTTCAGTTCCTAGCACCCACATGGAGCTCATAACCATTTATGACTCTAGTCCCAGGAGATCTGGCACCTCTTCTGGCCTACACAGGCACATGTTACATGGATATACATGTAGGCAAAACACCAATACACAGAGAATCTAATGATAATATTTTTTTTTAAGGCAGTAGCCCATACTTGTCATCCCAGCACTTCCAGAGATGGAGACAAGCAGATCCCTAGTCTACCTGCCAATTTCCAGGCCATGAGAGACACTAGGACAGCAACCAAAGAAGAAAAAAACAAGGTAGATGGTGTCTGAGGTGTGATAGCCAAGGTCTTTCTCTGCCCTCTGTACACATACATGTAAACACACACACATGCATGTGCACCTAACACAAAGAACTGACTCAGTGGTAGAATGTTTGTCCAGCCTGCATGAGGGCCTGAGTTCAATCACCAGTACTCAGGGGGAAAAAAAAAAAAGACTAAGCTCAGGAAAAAACAAAATAAGAAAAGTTCTGTTACAATATTCATGAGTATATTATTGAATTTGTAATTAGAAAAATTATATCGGAGAACAGCACAAGCAAGGCCAGTTCCGTTCAGAATGACACATCACCCTGATGACTGCACAGCCATCAAGGGCCGCGTTGTCCACACCCTCCCTCCCCCACGACTCCAGGACAGGGGTGGCCTCACTGCTCTGCAACCCTCAGAGCCCAGAACAGGCCTGGTGGAAACCAGCTGGCAGAAATGTTCATGAATTAATAACTCTACTGATATGAGCAACATCCACCAATGCTAATTTAAATGAACAAAACAGAACACAAACTGTGCATGGTTTCAACTATGTACAGATTACTAGCACCTTTGAAAAAGAGCTGGAAGGGGTCCCAGGAACGTTCCTCTCAGGAAACCAGGCTTTAAGGTTTTTGTTTTTGTTTTAAATTTAAAAAAAAAAAAAAAAAACAACTTTTTTTTTGAGACAGTCTCATGTAGACCAGCCTAGCCTTGGACTTGCTACACAGCCAAAGATCACGTCAGATTTCTTATTCTGTCTGTACCTCCAAGTGTAGAAATCATAGGCTTGTACCACTACACCCAGTCGATGCAGTGCTGAGAAGCAAACACAGGCTCCATGTGTGTACATGCTGGGCAAGCAGTCTGCCAAGGGCCAATAAACAACATAGCACCCCCCCATCCTCCTCCTGACGCTCCTCCTGCCTCAGCATCCATAGTTGCTGGACTTCAGGGCATGTGCTACTTCCCCTAGGTTCTAATTTTTAGATTATTTTTCACTATTGCTATAATATATATGAAATATGGAAACGCCATTCAGCTTGTATACCTATAACCCAAGTACATAGGAAGCTAGTGCAGGAGAAAAATTAGTTTGATGCCATCCTGGCTATAGTGAGATCTGTCCAAAAACAAAACAAAACACAAAACACAAAACACAGCAAACACTTTGGTATCCAAGTTAGAAGTTCTGTCCAGGTCAGGTGGTGGTGGCAGCACTGGAGGCAGAGATGGGTAATCTCTGAGTTCGTGGCCAGCCTGGTCTACAGAGGGAGATCCAGGACAGCCAAGGCTTTGTTATTTCAAAAATAACAAAAAAAAAAAAAAAAAAAAAAGAAAGAAAAGAAAAGAAAAGAAAAGGTGAGGAAGAGGAGACAAAGAAGTAACAGTAATAGAAGTTGAAGTTGTGGACGCTGTTCTGTGCAGAACCTCTAAGGCCTTGTTCCCTGGACCTGAAAGCCCAGGCCCAGCCAGGCTACGGCCTGCCACTGTGGGCTGACACAAAGGTTACCTGGAAATGCTCAGAGGTATCTGGCTTTCTGGCCACTGATCACCATAGAGACTGACGAACCAGAGGGGTCTTAGGCCACTCGCTCTTGGGCCAGGACAGGAAGCAAGCAATGATGGCCCTGCAGGGTCAGAGCAGAGCCAGAAGAAAGAGGAACTACAGGCTAAGCGGCAGGGGGGAGGGGAGGGAGGAGATGGCAAAGCCAAATCCTAAACAAAAGCCAGATGGGCAGGTAGCGCCCAGGTGAACTGTGGAAGAGGCTCTTGGCAGAGGCTGGTGGTACAAGCTGGGAATCAGTAGCGGCTGGCTCAGGGGAGGGAGGAGAGGTGCATGCAGCTGCATGAGGTAACCTGAGTCACCCCGAGTGAACAAGGATAAGGCAGGAAATGGAGCTGTCCCTTGGGTACTCAGCCCATTCACTCATTCATCCATTCAGCAACTGTTAATGGAGTGCTTGCTATGCCAGGTTCCGTGCTAGTGGCCTGACAGCTCCTGCCTGTTCTATGGGAAGTCAGTGTCCCTTAGTGAGTGGCGGCTCGGAAAAATGACGGGGAGGAACCTGCCTAGAGCCAGTGTAACCTAAAGTCCACCCCTGGGCCTGGTCCCTAATAATCAGGCTCTGTTCTGTGAGTGAGGCAAGGAATGCCAGGAGGGCTAGCATTTGGCCGGATGGGGACTGTCCATGCTGGAGGCTGGACCTTATCGGGTATGTGTGTAATGGGGAGGGGAGATAGGGCTAGCTTTGTTTGGGGTAAGCCTACTGGAAGGGTATAGAGACCACACATGCTGTGAGCAGATTACAAAGTCTCTGTCCCCCAATTCCAACTCAGTGTTCACACCTGCAAAATGGCCACTGGTCCCCACAGCCTTCTCCTCTAAAGGGGAGGGGTCTGACAGCAACTACTTGCAACTCAACTTTTCTCTGAAACGGCGCCCCCCCCCCCCAAGAAATGGTGGATGAGAGATGTCCTGCCACATCTTCTGTATGCAGAGCTCGCTGCGAGGGCCCACCCAGGCCCTTCTCTGCTGCTCTCCATCCAGGGCTGGGTGACTCATCCCTGCTCTGCCTGGTGCCCTCCCTCCCACGGGTCTCCAGCAGCTTCCCTGGACACCACCCCCCACCCCCAGCTTCAGCAGCAGGCCCAGCTCTGAGCAGCAATTGGGGGGTGGCGGGGGGGAAGGCTGCAGAAGCTAACCTCCTGCATTTCCATTCCTACCCTGAGGACAGGGGAGACAGATAGAGGGGGGGGGGTGTTGATGGGAGAGATGTACTGTGAAGGTAGAAAATGGGGTGAGGGGAGGGGGCCAGTGAAGTAAGACAAAGCAGGATCGGGCTGCCATTGGACACTGAGACAGATAATGACCAACACTCTCCTGGATGTCAGGGACCACCAGGGATGATGACCCCTAAAGATCTAGCAAGCACGAGCCTTCTTCCTAAGGAGGCTCCTGGGCATCAAGCCCTAGAGAGCCCCCCAGGCCACTGGGTTCCCACGTCCAGAGCTAGGCTTGTTAGCTGACCCAAGTGCCTGCTTCCCTTCAGTGCCTGGAACCTGAGCTTGGCTCCGGACCAATTCCTTCCTCTCCTATTTTTTCCTAGCCCTGTTGAACCACAGCCTTCTTGGCAAGTCCTCTCTGCCCCACCATCACTGCTTGGCCTCTGCAGCCACATCCTCCTCTCGGGTCTCCAGGTTTCCAAGTCAGTGGGTCCCTGAAGCCAGGGAGTTTTCTAAGCACTGCAACAGACAGTGGCACTGCCAAGCTGGAAAGCCTCTAACCTTTCCTGCTTCATGATCGAATCCGACTGTCCTGGCCCCATGTGGACATCTGCCCCATCTAGGAGCTCACAGACCTCCAGAATCTGGCTAGGCCTGGGCACTGCTCCCGTCTCACCCCTGCTCCCATCCGCAGGCCAGTCAGTCACTGGTGGCAGTCCCAGCTCTTTGTCTGTCCCAGCGCTCCTGTGAAGGCTCTCCCTGTCTCTCCTCCAGGCCTGGAGTCTCTCTGAAGAGGAGATCCCAGGTCTGACCTGTCTCCATATCCCCAACACAATAGACGACAGAAGAGATTTGCTAAACGAATAAACTGAGACAAGAAAAGAAGGAAAAATAGAGAAAAGAGCCAAGTAGAGTCATCAGGGACACAGGCAGTTCCCAGCCAGGGAGAAGAGAACAGAGACGGGGTGGGAAAAGGGAGAGCCTGAGAGCCAGAGAGAAGCCAGAGACAGACACAGGAGGGGGGCTCGGAAGGAGAAGGAAGGGGAAGCCATGGCAGAGCCAGTGCTGCACCAGGGGGCAGGAGCTGCCAGGAGACAGCTGAGCAGACATAATTGGATCAGAGACAACTCTGCTCCTGCAGTGAGGGGGCGTGACTCACACACACACACACACACACACACACACACACACACACACACAGTAATGCCAGCCACAGAAACACACAGGCTCACACTTGGCACACACATGCATTCAATGTGGAATGACCCAAGCATCTCAGGTGCCTGCTTGGGTTTGGGGAACCTTGTCCCTACTTTGGGGAAGGGGGGGGCGCAGGGAGAGGTGTTCACAGTCCACTCATCTGAAGGCTGCATCACAGACAGCCACCCACAGTCCAGTTCCATACACAGAAGCCCGGACATTGAATCCTCCACCCCCATCACATTACCCTGTGCTCAGAACAGAGCCACCCTCTGCTACCGTCTTCAGTTGTTTGCTTCTGTTTTGCTTGGCTCCCTGTCAGGATATGAACCTCATAACAACAGGGTCTGATAAGCGTGATTTGGTGTCAAAATCCCACATTATAACACTATGCTCAGCATATAGTATGCACTCCTTAAATGTATGGACTCTGATTAAATGCATGTATGAATGAATGTGTGCAAGCATGCTGGAGATACACAGGGGAGACACAACACCTCCAGCTACCAGGCCTCTCTACCAAGTCTTTTCGCCTCTCATCCATTCTAGGTCCCAGGACATCTAGAAAGGTTCAAAGACATAGATTAGGGTCCAGGAAATGATGGAGGGGACTTTGGGGAGCATTGTGACAGAAACACAGCAAGATTACATGGCCCAAGAGCCACATGTAGATCAGAGCAGGAGTCACTCCCGGCTTCCCACCTCTGCAGACACTGTATACCTTCCCCAGGACAGAGAGATCTAGAGATGTGTATGTGCCTGCCTTATGGGAGGCCAGGCTGAAAGGTAGGAAGAGGCCAGAGAGGGCCAGGAAGACAGCTCAGCAAATAAGGGCATCTACTACCAAGACTGAGGACCAGAGTTCAAGCTCTGGAACCTCAATAGTGGAAGGAGAGAACCAACTTCATCACGTTGCCCTCTGACCTCCACACTCCTGCCATGGCATATGCATGTGTGTGCATATGTGCACATACACATGCAGCCTAAGATAGATAGATAGATAGATGGATAGATAGATAGACAGACAGACAGACAGACAGACAGATGGACAGACAAATGATATAATAAAGCTCCAAAGAAAGTACCAGCTGCCCTGAGCCATTGGCCACAGGCTCCACTTAATGGCAGGTGACAAGAATGTGTATTTGGGATGGGACTCTATTCCCATGGTTTTGAGTCTCTATGGGGACCTACAGTATCTACACCAACATAAGCATGCTAGAAGGGGACATCAAGAGCACTGAGAGTGTTAGGAACACGCCAACCTGACACCTGCTGTGAGCTGTGTCCCTCTACCTGTAGCCAGAGGGTGACCATCTGCTCCGGTAAAGGGTCTGGGCTTTGATTGGGTGCTATTCCCACCTATGCTTATTAGCAACCTAGCACTCAGGCCTGTGGGAACAGTCTAGAGAGGCCCAGCCTAGGTCCACAGAAAACCAAGTCTCCAGGGTCACAGTACCCAAGGCCCTGGCTCCAGGTGGTCCAGACAGACACAGAAGCACAAGGAAAGAAAGAGGACCCAGTTGCTCCTTTCTCTCATCTCCTGAAACTTTAAACACTCTCGGCTGGAAACTGAGCTGATGCTTGTTAAAGTTTAAAAGCAGGAGCCCAGGGAGCTGGGGGTGGGGGGTACTAAGTCAGCTGAGGAGCTATGGGCTCCCCTACCCCCAGCGGGGACATAGCCTGGGCCCCCCCCCACCACCACCACACCTACTGTCAAGGCAGGGACCACAAGGGGATGTCCATCCGACCACCTTCCACCTCAGCCTGTTCTGCAAGTCAGTTTGCATTTTGTCATTCCTTCTAATCTCTCTGGGTTGATCCCAAGTAGCAATGCCCACAGCCCTTGCTTTGGTATAGCCTTGGTACTATAGCCCAGACATGTGCAGCCTCTCTGACAGCAAAAACCGGGTACTATAAGACCCCCTAGAGTTCCAGAAAGCCAAAAGCCTGGTCTGGCTTTCTTGCTTTCTTTCTATTTTTGGTTTTGCAAGACAGGGTTTTCTCTGTGTTAAGCCTTGGCTATACTGGACTCGCTTTGTAGACCAGGCTGGCCTTGAATTCATAGCGATCTGTCTGCCTCTGCCTCCCGAGTGTTGGGATAAAAGGCGTGCACCACCACGCCCGGCAGCCTGGCTTTCTTATCACTTTCTGCTTCGTTGTCAACCAAGGAATCTCTCCCAGTGCCCTGTCCTGTGTTGCCCATCCCAACCTTTACTCCTCTTTGGGTCTGCACAATGTTCCTAATGCTGTGAAACTACTCTCTCTCCCTTCAGTTCCAAAGCCACGCCTGAGGCATCATACTCCAGGAAGCCTTCCCTGACCCCCAAGACTGGCCAGCTCAGTGGCCGCTCTGGGTTCAGCTGGGAGCCCCTCGATTCCTGGCTGCTCTCTACTTCCGGCACAGGCCCAGGTGGAGAGAGGCTACCAGCGATGTTCCCTAAATGAGTAACTGAGGTACAGAACACAGGCCAAGTCCATACCTCTGCCCACGCTGAACAGATGAGGAAGTGGAAGCAGCCTGCCCAGGGCCACACAGCTAGGACTTTGAACCCTGTGTTCTCTTGTAGAGCTTCACCTCAGGCCAGAAAGGCTTCCTCAACACCTCCAGCCATCGCTGACCATCCCCCTTTTCAGTGTGCCTTCCCCACAGCACAGACTACTAACTGCCTGGGCACCTTGCTGGGACTCTCTTTCCCAGGCCAGCTGTGGAAGCCTCTTCTTTAAGGCTAGAGCCGGGGCAGGAATCCTCAGAGCTACCTCTGGATTCAGTGTGCTCATCCAGGGGCCTTCCTTGCTGGCATAGAGCACCAAGGCCTTAGTGGACCATCCTTACCCCAGGGGCTACACTGCACTCCCACCACCTGCCCCAAGCCTAAGGTCAGGATCACCTCTACAGAGACAGACGCTAGAGAGGCGAAGGCCACACTAGGACCTGAACCTCCAGCTCCTGACCTTAAACCCTTATCGATTCTCGCCCTTGCCACCATAGATAAGAAAACAGACCCAGAAAGGTGAAGTGACCCCTTAGATCACATAGTGAGAACTGGTCTTTTACCCAGTTGGGTCCCCTCCAAGATGTCTTCTCACCATGACACAGCACAGAGAGACCCAAGGACAGAGGGTGAGTCTTCCATAGGGTTCTGGAGACAGAAAGGGTCAACAGGGCTGAGCCAGGCCAAGGACCTGAGTTCTGATCCAGCTTCAGCCACTTGTGTTTGGTATGGCACAAGTGAACTCCTGCTCAGAGCCTCCGTTTTTCCATGTCTACTCCATTGGATTGATGAGTCCAACCCTATGGGACGATGGTACTCAGTAAGAAGACACCCCCTCAAAATGGCCCTATGTGCCCCAGGACAGCTTTGAGTCCCAGGCTACATATTTATTTATTATGTATTTATACAGTGTTCTGCTTGCATATAACACCTGCAGGCCAGAAGAGGGCACTGGATCTCATTACAGATGGTTGTCAACTACCATGTGGTTGCTGGGAATTGAACTCAGAACCTTTGAAAGAGCAGCTAGTACTCTTAACCCCTGAGCCATCTCTCCAGCCCAAAGAGCCAGACTCTTCAAAGGTAAGAAAGGTCCTCAGAGACCCCTGAGCGAGCCACATGTCACAGAAGAATGCAGTGCTCATGAGATGAGGGTTAAGACCTGGACACTGGCTTGAGACTGGAGCCCGGGTGCCTATGGCATGGGACAGGTGGACAGTGAGCCAGGGCCAGGAAGGGATGACTAGAGAGGGGAGGACTACAGGACCAGAAGTCAGAAAACAGGTCCCTATTATCAGTTACTTCCTGTGGCAAGAGTCTCTCATATACCTTCAAGAACTCTCTCAACGATTGCTCTACCTCCACACCCCCAAGCCCCTGACACCCAGTCTGCTCTTGTCATAGGTTCTGGTTCCTGCCAGGGTTACCCCTGCCTCTGTGTGTGCTCACACCCCTGTAAGCCTGAACTCACCTAGAATTGTCTTCCCTCTCTCCAATAAGGTCTGAAAACATTAGGACGAATCCAGGAGCCGTCCTCTGCCTGCCACATGGAGACATATGGCGGGCATCGGAGGACCTGAGCACAAAGAGCACAGCTGCCAGGGCTGCCCTCATCTTTCTACCATGGGCCCTGGCCCAGGCGCTGAGCTCAGAGGTCCTTCAAGTCAGGAAGGCCCAACGGTAGATGACCAGAGAACGCAGAGAGTCGAAGTGATCACACACAGCAAAAGGGATCCCAGAACTTGATGGCTCCCTGGTTGAATGACTGACAGATGTTTCCTGTTTCTCACAGTGTGGGGAGGCGGGCCTGTGCTCTGGGAAACCTGAGTCTGGAGTCTGAGCAGCCCTCTGCCATGTCTCTGGGGTCCATAGTCGGCACCTGCCTCTGTTACAGGGCCTAGTCTTACAAGAGACACTGTCTGCCACCTGTCCACTAACCTAGAGCCCAGCACAGGCCAGAAGCCAGGCGAGGCTAGAGGCCAGGAGGGAGGAGAAGAATTGGGGTAGCCTCGATCAGCCCCTTCCCTTTGTCCTGGGCTCTGACTGCTGGGCCCAGAGCCATGGTGGCTTCCAGGAACCTTTGGACACAGGTAGGGAGAAGAGCAGGATGAAATCTATTAAGTAAATAAGGTGTGTCATCCCCCCCCCCCCACACACACACACACAATTACTGAGCACAGGGCATGCTGGTATAGGAGAGGAGGGAAAAGAGGACACAGAATTTCAACAAACAGCCGAGGTTGAGTCCATGCCTCCTGCAGTGACCCAGTGATCCCTGGTCCTCTGGCTTCTTCCTGATCTATGACCTTGGAAAGAGTCACTCACCCCGCTGGGCCTCAGCTTTGTCATCCCATCAAATAAGAGTGGGATGATGAAAACATAACGTCCTTCAGTTCTTCAAAGAGTTATTGATGGGATTAAAGGCCAGTGTTGCCTAAGGACTCAAACTCATCAGAGAGGGCCAGCAACTCTGGAATATGCTCGCCTGGGTTGCACTCCTGTCCCAGTTGTAGGTGGAGGGTAGGTGAGTTGGTGTTTGTTTGGTTGTTTGTTTTAATTCCGAAATAGGGTTTCTTTGTGTAGCTTTGGCTGTCCTGGACTCCCTTCGACCAGGCTGACTTGGACCAAGCTGTCTTTGAACTCACGGTAATCTGCCTGCCTCTGCTTTTCCTGAGTGTTGGGATTAAAGGTGTGGGCCACCACACCCTGTGCCCTTTTTTTTTTTTTTTAAGATTTATTTATATTATGTATACAGTGTTCTGCCTGCACTTGCAGGCCAAAAGAGGGCACCAGATTTCACTGTAGATGGCTGTGAGCCACCATGTGGTTGCTGGGAATTGAACTCAGAACCTCTGGAAGAGTTGACAGTGGTCTTAACCTCTGAGCCATCTGTCCAGCCCTTTCTTTTGGTCTGTTTCTTTCTTAGTAACAGAGACAAACTGAAGACTGGCCTGAGGCTAAATCAGATAACCAAGAGAAAATGCTTGGCTGGAAGCAAGCAGGGCACTTATCAGAAACAGGATTAACTGTGTGGCACCGGGAAGTCCTGGAATTTGTGGGTGGGAAGCTCAGAGTTCCATCCGCTGTGCTGAGAGGACCAGGCACGGAGACTGGCCATTGGTGGTACCCATAACTAAGGTGCCAGTGTCTTCCCTAGGCCTGGGTTCTGTTTACCTCCTTTACTGTGAGAAACTATAGGCAGTGTGGGAGAAAAGTTAGAGTAAGATTAGACTTGGAAAGCTGGGCGTGGTGGCACACACCTTTAATCCCAGCACTCGGGAGGCAGAGGCAGGTGGATTGCTGTGAGTTCAAGGCCAGCCTGGTCTACAAAGGGAGCCCAGGACAGACAAGGCTACACAGAGAGACCCTGTCTGGGGGGGGGGGGGGGAGGGGGATGAGATTAGACTTGGAGACTAACCCATCAGTGCTCTAAGCTCACTGGTGCTGTTTCCCCGCTTCCCAGCCACCCAAGACTTAGCCATGTGACCATGGGCTGGCTCCTGATGTTCTCTGGTCCTCAGTATCCTCACCTGCACCCTTCTGTAGGAGGAAGGAATTACAAAGCAGGTTGTACAAGAGGCTGTCTAGTGCCTCATCCTCTGTGCAGTGTGTGAAGCACTGGAACTCCCTGTGTTGGAGAAAACATATGTCCTGCTCAGTAGCTCAGCACAGACACAGGTTTTTTTCTTTTCTTTTCTTTTTTTTTAATTTTTTCGAGACAGGGTTTCCCTGTTTAGCCTTGGCTGTCCTGCACTCACTTTGTAGACCAGGCTGGCCTCAAACTCCGCCTGCCTCTGCCTCCCAAGTGCTGGGATTAAAGGCCTGCACCACCACCACCCAGCAAGACGCAGCTTTTTCAAATATTCTCCATTCTTAAGTTTCATCTAGCCACAAGGGGTCTGTTTGAGGCAACCTGGTCCCTAGGTCTGCCAACTCCAGTCCTGGGCAAGGCTAGGTTTATTCATTAACCAAGCCAGATGGAAGAGGCAGCTCCGCCCTGTTGACAAAGGGTGGGAGTATCCACACTCCCCCATACACACACACACACACACACACACACACACACACACACACTCCCTAGAGAGCCAGCCCTGTGGGGATGCCAAACTTCCCATCCCCAGCACACTGCTGGCTTTAAGCCTTTCTCAGTCAGTCCACCACCTTTTACTCTGTTTCCACGTCCATCTTTCCCTGCCATCACTGCCCTGGTGGACACTGTGGGGAGGACCTTGTATGCAGACAGCAACACACGGACACTGCCAGCTGCCATTCCCTTCCTGCTCTTCAGTGTCAGACCTAGGCAAGGCCTTGGAGAAGCTCCAGCCCAGGGTCTTTATGCCTGGGCAGAAAGGAGGTGTACACGGAAACCCAGAGTCAGTCAGTCAGCCAGGGCATACAGAGACAGTCACAGAGGGCAAAGGGACAGAAGGAAGAGAAAGCCAACCATGTGGGGACAGGTGAATAAAACTATAGGGGCAAGGCAGAAAAGCATAGGGCCAGAGGGGAAAGGTCAGCACCTCAGGCTCTGGTGTAAGGCCAGTAGTCACAGACCAGACTCTAGGCAGATGGGACCCCTAAGAACAGAAATGCTTCCTCGACAGATCCGAAGTAGCAGAAGGGCGCCTTTCAAGAGCCCTCTAAAGGGAAGTTCACACCCTGCAATGTGTCACTCACAACAAAACCACATGTGTGAAGGACAGTTGGGGGGGGGGGGACCTCAACCAGGATCTCTGACCCCATCAAACCCCAAGCCTGCCCTGTCAGGACCAAGAGAGGAGAGTCATGGGGTTGGGAGGAGGGGAGGTGGCAGTGCCTTCTGAAGTGGTTTCCCTTGACCCTAAGTCCCTGCCTTCCCTAGTTCGCCCCCAGTGTGGCTCAGGGCAAGAGAGCCTTCAGGAGCTGCCAGCCAGCCACAGTCCTTGAAGGCCTGCTTGGAGACTCAGAGCCTGGTGGAGCCACAGAGCAAGGGCAGGGAGGACTAGAGGAATCAAGTAGAAAGGAATCTCATCCTTGGCACCACGCAAGAGTGCAGAAAGTAGAACAGAGGACCCATCTCAGGCTAAAGAACCAGGTGTGAAGGAGTGGGGGAGGGGGGGTTCTCCTGCCTAGTGAATCAAACTAGGGGTCCAAGTGGGAGCTACTCTGAAAGAAGGATCCCTAAGAGACACTATTCCCCTACGTGTGCCCGGCCACCACCCATCCCCCAAAACAGACAGGCATGCCTAGGTCAGAGTTGGGTGAACCAGGTAAGTCATACCGCCCAAGTGTGAAATGGGGGGGGGGGGGCTATGCCTCCTCTTGGTTTATAGTAGAAGACTCTGTGCCCAGATGCACCCCTCTATGGGCTCCCTAGTCTGAGTCTGGAGGAGAAGATAGTTTAGGAGCAGTGGAGGCTGCAGGTACCATAGGGCAACCCTACCTTGATCTTGTGCAGAGTCCGATCCATCTCCACAGCCTGCACCCACACAGACACTCCGGCCTTGCTGTAGGTCAGGTTCCAGCCCACCTCGGCCTCACACTCTGACCGGAAGCTGCGGAAGTCCTGGTCATCAGGCACCTGCACACTTTCGCGGCCCAAGGCGGGCCGAGACCCTTGGGGTTCTGTTGAGGCAGCTGGCTTCTCCATAGGGAGCGTGGAGAGGCCCGGGGCCCTGGTCCTAGACCGACTTTCCTGGGTCCTCCGCGGAGGCTCAGACAACGTCGGCGCGGCTGCAGATGCTGACGCCACCTTCCTGGGACCTGCAAGACCGGTTTGGGGACCAGAGTCAGTGCGCTGGGGGCGCGGGTGGGGCTACCCGGGGTCCCAGACCAGTGGACAGTATCAGAAGGGCAGGTGCTGGCCCCAGGCGACTGTGGACCTGCACAGGACAATCACTGGGTCCACCCTTCCACAAGAAGCGATCTCACACTTCCCAGGAGCGGCAGCGGGGTTGCTGCGTAGCGGGTGCAGGAGCCCGCGGGAGCCCGGAGGGACCCTGGGGAGATAGCAGGTGCGGGTCTGGAACGGAGTCCCCGCGCGGTGCTGGCCGGACTCGCTCAACTAACTCGGCGAGCAAGCGGGGCCGCGGTGGGGGCGGGGCGTGGTGGCCGAGTCTCACCTGTGCGGGCTGCTCTGCTGGGGCCCGGGGCCGGGGTGCGAGCTCCTCCGCCGCCGCCGCCGCCGCCGCTGCCTCCGCTGCCTCCGCTGCCCGGGCGACCGGGGGCCGCGCGGGGGCCCTGGGGGGAGGAGCAGTGGGTCCCGCCGCCGGCCCTGCCCCGCCCCGTGCCCCCCGCCCCGCGCGCCCCCTCCGCCCTCCTCCCTCCCGCTAGGCTCGGGGCTCCGGGGCTCCGCTCGCCTTGCACGGTATTTTCCAAGCTGCGGAGGTAAAAGCTGCGGGAGCACCGAGCCCCGCCCCGCCCCGCCCTGCCGGGTCCTAGCGCCCGCCCCCGGGAGCCCCGGGGAAGGGGCAAAGTCCGGGAGGTGCTGTAGACCAGCAGAGGACTGGGGACTGGTGAGTAACCCCTAATATAGCTAAGTAGCTAAGTAGCCTGGGCTCTCTCGGAGTAAGAACGAGGTGCCCAGAGGGATTCTGGAAGTTAACTATGAGCCGCTTCTCTACTTCTCGCTCCCACCCTTGCAGATACACGCTTCTGTAACAGCGTGTTCACACACACACACACACACACACACACACACACACACACACACACACACACACACACACACCCCACTTCAGAGATTCAGAGGTGGGCACACACACCGGTGACAAAGAGTATAGCAGGGATAGGGATGACAGCTCTCAATAACTTAAGAGATGGTCACAACTTGCAACCCCCAACAACCAAGAGCATAGCAAGGCTCCTCCACACACCCAACTCCATTCCCGGGAGGGTGTGCAAACCCAGCCGGAAGTTGAACCAATTTGAAAGGCTCAAGGTTCACAGGCTGGCCAGAATTTGGTAAAATTTCCACTTCAGTCTCATCCTGGCCAGAGAGAGGTCCTCCTACACCCCTATTTGGCAGCTTCCACACCCACACTCTCGGCCACTTACGCACACCTCTCCCAAAGACTAGCACTAGTTCTCAAAAGCACAGGGCCCCAGAACTGGGGAGCTCTATCCCCGCCTCCCCGTGCAGAAATAGAGTGGCCCAAAGTTCCACTCTGTACCCTGGTACAAGATCTGTCCACTGACTCCTCTGCCCGCCCCTCTAACCTGAGAGGCTCAGCCCTTTGTGCTATCTACTCGGTGTGAGCTGAAACCAGGAGCTCAATTTTTCTAGAGCCAGGCCAGAGCAGAGTGTGACAGTCTGTCACTGTCACTGGTCCTGCGCCACAGAAGAATAGGGGAGGGCCACAGAAGAATAGGGGAGGCCTTTGATGTGCTCCTCTGGATAAGCTTGATGCTTTTTGCTTTTGTTTTTGTTGTTGTTGGTTTAGTTTGGTTTGATTTGTTTTTGTTTGTTTTGTTTTGGTTTTTGGTTTTTCGAGATAGGGTTTCTCTATGTACCCTTGGCTGTCCTGGACTAACTTTGTAGACCAGGCTGGCCTTGAACTCACAGAGATCTGCCTGCCTCTGCCTCCCAAGTCCTAGGGTTATAGGCCTGCGCCACCACCGCCCAGCTGATAAGCTTGATGCGAACAGGAGCAGTAAGTGGCCATCACTCACCTGGTGCCAGAGTGAGCCAATGACTGTCCCCACCAGAACCAGTGTCTCAAGCCTCTGGCACCCTGGGCTCCTTGCTGTGCCCTCTGCATTCCCTCTCTGGGCCCTCAGATATTGCATCCCACCTTCACCATGCAGAGTTCTTTTCTTACAGGTGTTAAGAGAAAAATGAGGAGTCAGCACCGTGGGTTCACAAATAGATGTGTTTTTTCCTGAAGGGCTCTGGGCTCTGAGACGTTTGTAAATCATGGCCAATTTTAAATGAGCAGAAAGCTGGGTATGGTAGCACAAGGCTTACAATCCCAGCCACTCGGGAGCCTGACACAGAAAGACCCAAAGCTTAAGGCTTTCCTGGGCTACATATTGAGTTCAAAACCAGCACAGCCAACAAAGTAAGACCTTGCCTCAGATGGAAAAAAGGGGGGTGGGGGTGGGGAATGGGACAAAATTATAACTTGGTGGTAGAGCCCTAGGTTTAGTCATTAGTACCGCAAATAAAAATAATCGGGGCCAGGTGCAATGGCGCATGCCTCCAGCACTCTGGGAGGCAGAGGCAGGCATATCTCTGTGAGTTCAAGGCCAGCCTGGTCTACACAGCAAGTCCAGGAAGCCAAGACGACCCAGAGAAGTCCTGCCTCAAAAAACAAAAAACAAAAACAAAATAATAACAATAGTAGTAGTAGTAAGAAGAGACGGCTGGGGGTGGCAGCAGCAGCAGCAGGGGCACACGCCTTTAATCCCAGCAGAGACAGGTGGATCTGAGTTCGAGGCCAGTCTGGCCTACAGAGTGAGTTCCAGGACAGCCAGGGCTACACAGAGAAACCCTGTTTGGTAAAAGAAAACAAATTCGGGTCAAGCAGGTAGCCATGATGGCAAGTGGCCCTGAAGGAATTCTACAAATTAAATCTTCTAAAACAAAACAAACGTGCAGGTCTGTGTGGTGACCTCAGATACCCAGGCCTTCCATGCACCAGCAGTGTGGGAGAAAGTGACAGCTAATCCCAGGCATAGCCTCTGAACCCACACTCTTTAGAAGTGTCTGGGAATGAGGTGGCGGCACTAGGGGCTGGCTCTCTGAACCCTCTCTGCCCAGGTCCACCTTCCCCAAGCCTCAGTGGTTTTGCCACACCAACACTGCCAGGCACAGGTGGGAGGGCCCAAGGGGACCGCAGCAAAACCAAAGCCTGCTTGGTGAACTGAATCTTCAGAGGGTGACCGGGAGGTAGAGAAATGGCAGCAGTGGCCTGATGGCTTTTGGGCCCCTGATAACAGACCTCTTGGCAGACAGCGGGCCGCAGGGTACTAAATCTCTTATGCCCACCTTCCAGTGGCCGGGGGTGGGGGCGGGGGTGGAGAAGGGGGGGGCGGCATTGCGGTGGCGAGATAAGGCTGGCGTGAGAGCAAGGAGGTGACTGTGAAGACAAACTGACAGAAGGACCTCACCAGCCCTGAGAGTGCCAGCCCGAGGGGAAAATAGCCAGCTAGTGAGGAGTGGATGACAGGAGCCAAGCTGTCACTCACAGAACCCAGATTAGGAACAAATCTTTCAAGAAAGAAAAATAGAGGAGGACGCCATTCCTGGGGACACAGTCCACCTGCTTATTCTCATAGCTTAAAAGAAAGAAAAAAAGAGCCGGGCATGGTGGTGCACGCCTTTAATCCCAGCACTCAGGAGGCAGAGGCAGGCGGATCGCTGTGAGTTCGAGGCCAGCCTGGTCTACAAAGTGAGTCCAGGATGGCCAAGGCTACACACAGAAACCTTGTCTCAAAAAGAAAGAAAGAAAGAAAGAAAGAAAGAAAGAAAGAAAGAAAGAAAGAAAGAAAGAAAGAACCTTTCAGATCTTGAGGGTCAGTAATAGCAGGTGACCCGCTGATGGATGAGAAAAAGCATGCCATGTCATCCTACTCATTAATTTGCCCCTCACGGCAGGAATCTAAGTGTCCCAGGCTCAGACTCCTGACAGCCTCTTGAACATGATGAAGA
The DNA here is from genome assembly GCF_903995435.1 of Acomys russatus. Taxonomy (NCBI): domain Eukaryota; kingdom Metazoa; phylum Chordata; class Mammalia; order Rodentia; family Muridae; genus Acomys; species Acomys russatus. Next base: position 53,281,514 of record NC_067143.1, on the reverse strand, counting down.
AGCCCCGATTCCTGTTGCTACATCTCCCAGAACAGGAGAGACAAGAGGAGTGAGCCAAGGAGATAAGGAAGAGGCTTGGCAGAGGAGTCTGGACACCCAGCCACTCCTGTTTCCCACAGCCTGCCTGTGGACCTGGGTTCAAATCCAAACAATACCATTTTCTAGCTGTGTGACTAGAAGCGGACACATCTCCCCCCCCAGCGCTCCTTCCCCCCCCCCCCCCCCGCCCCCCCCCCCCCGCCTCTGTTTCCCTATCTGGAACATTAACCTCTGAGTTTGACTAGAATGGGCCTCTTAGCCTTGGGTAACCAAAAATACAACTGGAGGATGAGTAGAGTGGAGAAAAACTCACTGTCCAAAACTGTGGTTCTGATTTTTAAAAAGAAGAAAAGATTAAGGAGCCATCAGCATGCTGTAGTTAGATTCTGGTGCAAAGGCTGGCAAAGCAAGACGCCTGTCATACCCTGTCAGTGCCCAGAGTGAAGCCCTACACAAACAGGAGGTACGCCGCCTTTATAAGGCCCAGGTCAGAGGCTGGTCTGGCTGTTTTATGGCTCCGGGGTACAAAAAGCTTGGCACTGAGCAGGTGCCATGGGGTACAGAGAAAAGAGTTTACATGAGAGGGTGGGGTATGGTGGCACACATACCTTTAATCCCAGCACTTGGGAGGCAGAGTTCGAGGCCAGCCTGGTCTATGAGGTGAGCCTAGAACTGCCAAGACAACACAGAGAAACCCTGTCTTGAAAAAACTTTTAAAAATTTTTTATATGAAAGAGTAATCAGCAAACGGAGGAACGCAAGGATTGTGAGGACTCAAGGCCAGGGCAGGTGCTGAGTGGGCCTGGGTCTCACTTGCACCCTCATGAAAAGGGGATTTCCAGCTCCCCAGCACTGTGGTTCCTGGAATGGGGAGAAGCGGAGGTCACTGGAATTTATGCCAGACAGCTGTTGGTGCAGGGGTCATGCAGAGCCCTCCAGAGGCTACCTCTTTACCTGCTCCCTAATGCTTTCAACTCCCTGCCGCAGTTCTGAAGCCCCTCAGGCTGGACTCACACCCTGACAAGTGGAGACACTGAGATCAGGGGCTGTGGAAATAAAAAAATCCAGAAGCTGGCTACATCTGTAATTCCTAGCACTTTTGAGGCAGAGACAGGAGGTTCAGAAGGACTCCAAGGTCGTCCTCACCTATGTAGGGAGTTTGGAGCTAACCTGGGCTACACAAAACAAAGAAAAAAAAAGACCCAGTTCTGACTCTAGTCTGAAATGACCCCTCCCCAGCCCCATACATACCACCCTTTCTACTTCTTGTAGGGACCTTGAAAACTTGACAAGTTATTACTTTAACAATGCCCCCGCCCCACACACACATGCACTCTGCCACCCTGCTTTTGTTTTTATGAGACACAGTCTAACTCTGTAGTCTGGCAAGCCAGCCTAGAACTTGAGGCAGTCCTGCCTCAGCCTGTGACAGGATTTCAGAGCCAGTCACCCGCGCTCAGCACACTCAAGTCTTGCCGTGCTGAGGTGCCCATCCACACTCACCATCTAGACAGAGAGATGGAGGCCTTTGGATGATAAATTACCCCTACGGGCCCCTCTTCCCCACCTTTCTTCTAGGGTAACCCTGTCTGCTACTAAGGTGAGGTGAATGCCAACAAGTTGTCCAGGGCGACACAATAGTACCCTGAGATCATTGTTCTAGAAGAGTAGACAGGGGCTTGTGTGATGTCACCAGGAAACGGAGTGGAGAGGTGGTTCCGTACCTAGGCCCTCAGGTCAAAATACCTTCAGGATTCCAAGGAAGATCTGGCCTTGAGAGGGCCATGTCCTGTTACAGTGACAACCGGAGCTGTACCCAAGCCCTACAAGATCCGGATCCAAGTGTTTACTCAGGGTGGGTCTTATGGCACTGCTGGGCCTCACTGAGCAAACAGCCCAAAACTGCCCTGAGGGAGCCACAGCCACCAAGCCAGTCACTCAAGGCCACCCACATCCTCATTCGTGGTGACACTGTCACAGCCATATATTACCACTTGCTGTCCTATCCAAGTACCACACCGACAGACATCATCTCTGTCACATACATGGCCAGCCTGACACAGTGAATGTACATATATGACTCATACATACATGTACATATATGTACATGTATATATAACACACCAAACTGGGTGTGACTGCATACCTTTCATCTCAGTTCCTCAGAGGCAGAGGCAGCAGGATCTTGGTGTGAACTTGAAGCCTGATTGTCTTCATAGTAAGTTCCAGGCCAGCCAGAGCTATATAGACCCTTCCTCAAGAACACAAGAACACATACACCAGATAATCTTTGCTATGAATACACCCCAAATAGTTGCTAAATCTGAAAGCCTACATCTAAGGAACTGCTGCACCCACATTGCTCAGTCTGTAGTGCCATGTAGTCACACCACGATTCCCACAGATCCCAGGCTATGTCAGGTAAATACACAAACTGCAACCAAGTAACAGTGGGGCATGTGGTTCTGCACATCCTGCACATTTGGGTGGCACCAGGCCAGGGTAGCACTTTAGACTCAGCTCCACAGCAGTCCTAGGCTGATGGTTAGGCAGGGACCTATGTCCCTTTGACAGCAAAGAAAAGAAAATCCAACAGAAAGCTGGACGTGGTGGCACATGCCTTTAACCAAGCACTTGGGGAGGCAGAGGCAGGTGGATCTCTGTGAGTTCTGAGGCCAGCCTGGTCTACAAAGTGAGTCTAGGACAGTCAAGGCTATACAGAGAAATCCTATCTTGAAAAACAAAAAACAAAACAAAAGAAAGGAAGGAGGGAAGCAAGGAAGAAAGAAAGAGGTCAACAGGAATCAGAATCTACAACAGTGCCTCAACTTGAGGCCCCTGGATATGGGAAGTCAGGCAAAGGTCACACCAAGAGTCTCACTCTGTCCCTCTCAGAGGCCCCTCTAGTTCTACAGTGGTGATGAGTGTCCTTCTCAGAGTCCATCCAGCTTTGAGATGAAAGAAAAGAACCAAAAGGCAGGAGAAGAGTTGTATGAGCTGTGAGAAGGGGGCTACTGTCACAGGAACCCCAAGAGTTAGTGCCTACCCTGACAGAAGAAATCCTAGACAGCCTTCTACTGGATACTCCCTGACCACCCAGCATCAGCACAGAGCCCGGGGGTGGGGGGACTGGGGGGGTGGGGGAGGACATCTTGGAGTCAGCGGCTGGATCCAGTGCCTCAAACAGGAAACTTGAGGGCTTCTGGAAGGCTACATCAATCCAACTATCAATCAAACTGAGTTCCTGCAAGCGTCAGGACCTTGTCAGCAGGGTCCCAGCACACTGGGGTGTGGTGGCCATCCAGCCTCTGGGATCCTTCTTGAGGTGGGAGCATTGGTTCTGTTAGGGTCGTTCTGGCTGTACTTCTTACTGACTGTTCTCTTAGCTCAAGGCAGTTCCCAAAGGCGGCTGAGGCAGGAGAGCCACTGTGAAGTCCTTCTTTGATGGGATAGGCTTCTCTGTCCTCAGACCCTGGAGATGCCTTGGGCAGCAGAAGCCTACAAAGCCCACTAGGGCAGACACCCACCCCCCACCCCTCACCCCGCTCCCAGAATTCAGGGCACAGAAACTAGAGGGTGGTCTGGGAATGACGGGCTAGGAGGCCTGCAGTTGGAGTGAAGGTCCCAGTCCAGGAAAGTGGCTTGGGCAAGGGAGCCAGGCTGTTTGGGTCAGGACCTCCATATTCTGTGCTAGGCTCTAAAACGGTTTACTTGGCCTCAGTCTGTCTAGACTGCCTTGCCTCTAAGATTGTAGACTGATGAGATTTGCATTATTACAACCAAGTGAGTCGCTGAGCAGGGAGTACTGAGCTCGGACCACAGTGAGTTCTCAAGTGCACATTGGAAGATGACATATTATTCCCCCTCCCTTCATCCTCAGTTCCAAGAGAAACTGCCAATGGCCCAGTTGTGCAGCCTTTGGAAGGCTTCCTTTGGTGGCGTTACCTCCTTATGCTCACCCAGGACCTGCCAGCAGGGCACGGGGAGACTGGCCCTACCTACTCCTTGGGGCACAGAGGTACTGAGCAGAGCCGCTGTATCTCAGGCTGAAGGACAGTGTGGGTGGGCTTCGGCTGTGAGAATGAGGTTCTAGGTCAAGGCCAAAAATCTAGTCCCTGAGCCGGGTGTGGTGATACACGCCTTTAATCCCAGCACTTGGGAGGCAGAGGCAGGCAGATCCCTGTGAGTTCGAGGCCAGCCTGGTCTACAAAGCGAGTCCAGGACAGCCAAGGCTAATACAGAGAAACCCTGTCTCAAAAGGAAAAAAAAAATCTAGTCCCTGGAACAGCCCTACAGTAGAATAGGCTCAGCTGTCCTGGGACGTTGTTGCCTGGGGGGACTCTTTCTGCCCCAAGTCTGTGGAGTCCTGGGTCAGTGGGCATCACCATGTCTTCCCTGGAGGAGGCTGCCTCCTTCAGCACCTTCTAAATTTAGGGCTAGGTTCTGTGACTCATTTCTGAATCTGCTTGGCTCCCTCCTCCAGGAGTGTGCTCCTATGGTATTTTTATCCTCCACTGTCTCAGAATGAAGACTACAGGCCCCAGATCCCGCAGGCTTAGCCCCAGGCTAAGAAGAGTTCCCTGCTCCCACTTGCCCAAGCTGCTCTGGACACCTCCCTGACTCGAACCTATGCTCCTGCCTCACTTCTGTCTTCCCAGGTTCCTCTTCCCCAACCGGAGTCGCTGATCTGGCTCTGTGGCCATCTTGGAGGCTAGCTCCCAGGAGAGATGGGATGGAACCAAGTCCCGCCGCATCCCATCTGGCTTCTAGACAGAGCCCGTACCTGAAGGAAGCAGACCCGCTTCTTCACCAGACGCCCTCCCGCTGGCCTTACTGCACGTTTCTTCCCTGCCTCTCAATAAGAAGTTCGAACCACATCATTACTTATAAAGCCTTGGACCAAAGTTGAAATTACCACTGGGCCAGGCCTCCACCCACCTTCAAGCAGGGTGGGCCAAGGATGTAGTTTTTAACGTCTACTGGGTCTTGCCTGTCATTTAGGGCCTCCTCTGGCCCCAGTACCTCCTCCATTTAAGGAAAACACGAGCCAAGGATCTAGACTTTGGTCCTGTAGGGAGAAAGACTCTCATATGGTCCCCACACTTAGAAGGAGCGAGAAGGAGGCCAGGATCTGGTTCTAGTATGATCTAAGCTATAATGTGCAACCTAGGATAAGAGTCCCCTTAACTCTAGGCCTCCAGATGTGTGGAGAGCATGTGTGTGCACTGGGGTCAATATCTCTTTCCCTGGGGGCAGAAGAGGGCATGAGAGCCTGACTCCCCATTTTAGAAATGTTGGCACCCCAGAGGTGTGTTGTGAAAGTTTGGAGGAGATGGACAAGCACGGGGCTGCTGGCTGGCTGGCTGGCTGGCTGGAGGAGAACACTGTCTGTAGCTTGCCGCAACCTGCCTTCCTCAGAAGCAGGGGTAATCAGCGTTTTTTACTCACCGCATGCCAGGTTCCAACTCATTTAATGTATAGGTAACTGCCCAGGCATCCCTGGATAATGCTCGCCACCTCCACCTCAGAGGCAGCTGGAGACATTAAGCGAGGGCCAGTGACTGACTAAGCCAGGGTCACAGTACTGACACAGTGAGAGCTGATGGAAACCCAGGACTGACTGACTGCAACTCTGGCTTCCGGACTGACTGCAACCCTGGCTTCCATTGGTTCTAAGAAAGCTCCTCTGAGAGTACGCAGCATACACTCCATAAATGTTTGATGGAGATGTTTGGTCGCTGCCTCGTAATGGAAAGAACCGCGTCCTCATCCAATTCTGTCCCAACTCATGTGTGGCCTTAAGTGAGTCTCTTTCGAAGGCTGATGTGGTGGCAGCACAGGCCTACGCAGCACTCTGGAGGCTGAGGGAGGAAGAATTACTTCAGGTCGGAAGCCAGTCTGGGCTACATAATACACTGTCTCAAAAAAAAGAAACCCAGGGGCAGTGGTGGCACACACTGGGGAGGCAGAGGCAGGTGAGATCTCTGCATTTGAGGCCAGCCTGGTCTACAGGGTGAATTCCTGGACAGCCAGGGCTACACAGAGAAACCCTGCCTCAAAAAACAAAAACAACAAACAACAACCACAACAAAAGAAAAAAGAAAGGAAAGAAAGAAATCCAAACAAATGGGAAACACACACACACACACACACACACACACACACACACACACACACACACACGTGCGCGTGCCTGTGCGCAGAGGGGTTAGGGGGTATAATCTCCAACTCCTTCAGCTCACATATCATATCCCAGATATGTGATATCTGGGATACCAAGGCCTCAAACTTGCTATGTAGCTGAGGACTTGTAGACCTGGGACTTGCGATGGGGAGTACTGGGATTACAAAACGCATGCCACCATATTCCGTTTATGCAGTGCTGGGGGTTGAAGCCAGGGCTGTGTTCTACCAACTGAGCTGCGTCCCTAGCCTTCCATTTCCTTCTTTAGCTTTAGTTTCTTGGCTGAGAAACAGAAACGGTGAGTGGAGGCCGGAAGGTTAGATACTTAAAAGTGGTATACATCCTAGATGCTTTTTGTATCCACCTTCCCTGAGCTGCCCAAGGAGCCTCATAAGCAACTCGACCTCAGCAACTCCCAGCCTTTCCCCTCATTTGTCTACCCTCAGAGCCTTAGCGCTCCAGGAACAGATGCGCAGAGCCTACGGCTACGAGGCACAGAGACTTAGAAAAGTGCACCGCCCTAGTGGACAGCTGCTTGATCCCGTGTGTGGCATGGTTCAGTGTGCATCCTTCCCTGTCATCATGCACGCCAGCTCCACTACCACTTCCGGTTGCTGCTGGCCCCAACCAAAGAGGTTAGAGCACCAGGACACCCTGCCGCGGAACGTCTCAGTCAGGTATAGGTCCTTGGGAAGGAGAGTTCTCGAAGCGTCGGTGGGCAAAGATAGGCAAGTAACACTCAGATTCAAACACTACCTCTGTTTGTCTTGAGAAGCAGGGTTTGTACGGCTCCAGCTGGACCAGTGATTCGCAACCCGTTACTACAGTTCCTCATATGTTACTACAGTTCCTCATATTCTGCCTCGTATCTGAGTGGTGACTCCCAAACAAACAATTATTTCTGTGCTACTTTGTAACTGTCATTTTGAGGTTACATATCATAATGTAAATATCTGATGTTCGACCCCCCCTACCCCCCCCAGGGTCGCGACCCACACGTTGAGAACCAAATGATCTACGCTCCTTTTGTCTTCTAGGATGCTCGGCTCCTCTGCTTCCCAAAATTATTGCTCAACTCAGCAGAGCAGGCGCCTTCCTCATCAGGCTGGGTTAGAAACAGAATAGTAAAAACCCACAGCCACCCTCAGGCCTTTCTGGAACAGGTGGACTTGCTAAACCTACACCCAACAAAGGCACTACTCTTTGGGGTGTGAAAAAGGTCCCAGGCCTAAAGGCAGAAAGGCTAGACTCTAGCCCTTGCTCACATAGTAACCTGGGCTAGCCCCGGGCCTGTTAGGTGTCCTCAGGTTTGCAATTTGCAGAAAGAGGAAATGGGTCTTTCCGCCTGCAATCACCTGACTAATAATCTTCTGCCTTTACAGACTACTTGGGAGTTTCATTTTCATCCTTGGATTTCATGTGATCCTCCCAAAAGCCTGATTCCATTTATAAACGAGAAAGCTTAGGTTCCCTAGGAAGCAATTTACCCGTTAAAAAGCATGTCAAAAGTGGAGGCTGGGCTGTAGTTCTGCAATCTTCCTCTGATCCTTTATGTTTTTTGTAAAGTCTTGTGTGAGGATCTAGGCAATGAGAGGGCTGTGCTTTGCAAACAATAAAAGAGCCCCAGAAGGGTGAGTGGAGAGTTCCGTTATCTTTGCCCAGGCACCTCCGCATGTCCAACGTGAGGCCCTCCCGTCGCGCAGGCGCCTTTCGATGTTTACTGAAGCCCGCAGCCACGCGTGCGCTTTTGGTCCAGCCCGCTATGGACTACTAGTGGCCTTGCAGCCCCCTAGTGGTTACGGCAGCTCTGCTACCGCGGTTCCTTGGGGTTTCCCGCGAGTCTAGGCGTCTTCATAGCCGAGGAGAGCGAGAGATGGCTTCACTGCCCAATGAAGCCTCCGGCGCGGATTCTACCATTTACCGGTAGCGGCAGCGCTGTGCTTCGCCCTAGTTAAAACTACATTTCCCGAAAGCCGGAGAGTAGGGTCGCAGAAGGGCATGTTGGGAGTTGGAGTTGGAGACAGTGGCGGTCTTGTACTGGAGGGCCAATGGAAGGGCAAGGCAGTGATGCGGTGGAGCCTGAGTTCTAACCAGGACTAATTACACAGTAGCTAGCTTGTATCTTAGAAAGAATGTTAAGTTGTCTGCACGTGCCACTCCGCTGGTCCGCACTCGGATCACCATTGCCTTGGACTTTTATCCTACTGCTGTCAAATCCAACGTGTGTGTCCCATGTACTGTGATTACAGATCTACGCCAACATGTCCAGCTTAAGAAGAGCTTTGTGGGGCTGGTGAGATGGCTTAGCGGTTAAGAGCACTGACTACTACTCTAGAAGTCCTGAGTTCAATTCCCACAACCACATGGTGGCTCATAACCATCTACAATGAAATCGGGTGCCCTCTTCTGGCTAGCAGGTGTACATGCAAGCAGAGCGCTATGTACATGGTAATAAATTAATTAAAAAAAAGAAGACGGCCAGGCGTGGTGGTGCACGTCTTTAATCCCAGCACTCAGGAGGCAGAGGCAGGCGAATCCCTGTGAATTTGAGGCCAGCCTGTTCTACAAAGTGAGTCCAGGATAGCCAAGGCTACACAAAGAAACCCTGTCTTGGAAGAAAGAAGAGGAAGAAGAGGAGGAGGAAGAGGAGGAGGAGGAGGAGGAGGAGGAAGAAGAAGAAGAAGAAGAAGAAGAAGAAGAAGAAGAAGAAGAAGAAGAAGAAGAAGAAGAGAAGAAGAAGGAGTTCAAACTCAGAGCGATCCACCCGCCTCCCAAGTGTGCTGGTATCAAAGGCTTGCGCCACCATGCCCTGCAGAAGAGCTTTGTGCAATGTCGAAAATGTTCTTTGCCTGCAGAGTCTAATACCGTTGCCACTAATGAGTGGCTACTTGACACATGGCTAAATGCCATGAAAGAATTTAAAATTGTAGGCTCCCTTGGTATCTTAAACCTGTAACCCCAGCTCCTGGGTGTTGGAGATGAGAGGGGCATGAGTCTGAGGTCAGACTGGGCTCCATGGTGCAACCTCGGTGGCAAAATGTTTGTCTAGCAGACATAAGGCCCTGGATTTGATATCTAGCATGTCCTGAATAAATGCCTCTTTTTTTGGTTTTTTGAGACAGGGTCTCTCTGTGTAGCCTTGACTGTCCTGAAACTCACTCTGTAGAACAGGCTGGCCCCAAACTCAGAGATCCACCTGCCTCTGCCTCCTAGTGCAGGGATTGATTACAGGAGTGAGCCGCCATTACTACCAGGCATGAATGTCATTTTTAATGTCATTAGTTTTAACTAATGCAAATGGATACTTTGTAGCTAGGGCTACTTTATTGGATAGCTCTATACATTAAACCTGTTGCAGTGTTCAGTGGTCTCACCTTGCCTTGTGAGGCTCACGCTTCCGTTTCTTTCTGTCTACTCATTTCCTTCTTCCTCCACTGTTTGTCCCTCGCAACCTAAAAATTAGTTTGGATTGTAAAAATCTTCCCCACTGTTTATTAGGTCTGAATAACAGGCACAGAGAAAGCCAGCTGTAAAATTAACAGGAAATAATGTTTTCCCAAAGACATACTGCAGCTATAAAAGTGTTATAAATGACCTCCTGCTTTGAGTAACAATTTATTTCTTACCAACCCAGCAGGCTTGTTTTCTGAAATGGTAGGCTCTCGGGAACTTTGCCATAGGAAATGAGATGAATAAAACTGAGAGTCTTGAGCCGGGCATGGTGGTGCATGTTTTTAATCCCAGCACTCAGGAGGCAGAGACAGATGGATCGCTGTGAGTTTGGAGTTTGAGGCAGCCTGGTCTACAAAGTGAGCCCAGGACAGCCAGAGCTACACAGAGAAACCCAGTCTCAAAAAAATCAAAAACCCAAACAAAAAACAGAACAAAAACAAAAAACAAACAAACAAAAAAAAGACAAAAACCCCAGAGAGTTTTGCTCTGGGGCATCTGAGCTGCTGAGTGGACTCAGGTTCAGAGACCCAGGCAAAGGACTTCTGGATGCATTATATCTGTGCGTCTCAACGTTCCTTTAATATAATTCTTGATGTTGTGGTGACCCCCAGACTCAAAATTAGTTTCATTGCTACTTCATAACTATAATTTTGTTACTGTTATGAAATTTAATGTAAATATCTCTGTTTTCTGATGGTCTTAGGTGTCCCTTGTGAAAATCTTGAAACTCCTAAAAGGGTTATGACCCACAAGTTGAGAATCTCTGTGTTACATCTATCTTAATCTCTCTCTCTCTCTCTCTCTCTCTCTCTCTCTCTCTCTCTGGTTTTTCAAAACAGGGTTTCTCTGTGTAGCTTTGGCTGTCCTGGCACTCTTTTTGTAGACCAGGCTGGCCTTGAACTCACGGAGATCCACCTGCCTCTGCTTGAGTGCTGGGATTACAGGCATTCGCCACCACAACCATCTATTAATCTTATTGTTTCCAAGGAAACAAGATTCTGGCAGTGGAGCTTGATGAGCCTTTCAAACTCTGTTGTTTAAATCTCACCTGACCACCAGACTCAGTTGGTTGGGTCCAGGAGATGTGACAGCTTACTGGGCTGTTCAGTCAAAAGCATGGGATGTGCTGTCCACTGGGCTTTGAACCAAATTTCCAGAAAGGGGGAAAAAAAAAGTCACAGCTATGTTAAACATTTTAACAAGATGACCGACTGATAAAAACTTAAATTATCATGGATAGCTGGAATGCTGCAGGTCTGGAGCTAAATTATCTCGAACTATCTTTAACTCTCTAAATAGTCATTTATTGCCCACTTTTGCATTTGACCTGATGTCCTTGTGGCTATCAGTTATCTTTGGAATGTGTAAACATGGGTCTAGCCTTCACCAACCCATAGGCTAAGATTTGTCATCAGGTAGCCTGAGGCCTGTAGCAAGTATTTCTCTGCTTTGCTGTAACCTGCCCACCCAATGTTGCTACTAATATATATGAAGTGTCTTGGTTTGCCACTTTGTTCTGTCACTATAAAAATTTCGTGCAGCGCTGGGCGTGGTGGCACACGCCTTTAATCACAACACTCAGGAGGCAGAAGCAGGAGGATCGCTGTGAGTTCGAGGCCAGCCTGGTCTACAAAGCGAGTCTAGGACAGCCAAGGCTACACAGAGAAACCCTGTCTCAAAAAACGAAACAACAAAAAAATTTTTTTTCATGCCATTACTACTTTGGAGCGTGGCATTTGGGGTAGCTTTATCTGTGTTTTCTGGGTCACTTCACTGATACTTGGCTCCAAAATAAAGTGTTGGCACTGTGCTGATGGTGGGCATCATGCTGATGTGCACCGCAGTGGGCATGTACAGTGTGCTGCAGACATCCACCAGCCACTTTCTGGTGTTTCTGGCAGAGCCACTGGCTCAGCCCACTCCGTTATGCAACTGCTCTCTGGGTCCTGAGCTCTTAAAGGGGCCCATTGCTGTCGTCTGGGTCTGTGCCTTCGGCTTCAGATTATCTTATCCCTGGGGCAGAGAAGTGAAGAAAAGAGAACTAGCAAAGCCTGTGATGAAATTCCATGTCCCAACATGTCTCTTCTCAAGCTAGAGCTGTATGACGTATTAAAGTTTCTTTGGGTATGTCCTGCCTACAGTGTTGATGCTAACATCAAGACCTTTCTGATGGCCCCATAGGCAGCTTTAACACATTGAGCTAATGAGCGTGCAAGGGCCACCCTCCAGGTGAAGACCCACAGGGCCAAGTCATTGGAGGTGACTGTGGGGGTTGGTGAAGGCTAGACCCATGTTTATACATTCCAAAGAAGACTTTACCTGATAGCCACAGGGATGTCAGGTCAAATGCAAAGGTGGGCAATAAATGACTATTTAGAGGGTTAAAGAGAGTTCAAGATAATTTAGTTCTAGACCTGCCACATTCCAGCCATCCATGATAACTAAGTGTTTAATCAGTCAGTCAGAGCTGGGCATGGTGACACACGACTTTAATCCCAGCACTCAGGAGGCAGAGGCAGGCTGATCGCTGTGAATTTGAAGCCAGCCTGGTCTACAAAGCAAAAAAAAAAAAAAAAAAAAAAATCCGTCAGTCAGCTTGTCAGAATGGTTAGCATAGTTCTGTGCTAGTTACTAGTGAATGCTATCAGCTTTATCCAGCTCCCCTTCCTCCCCTCTCAGCCAGTACAGGCAAAGGACAAATGTAGGTAGGCAATGAACATGGCCATTCTCTTGTCGCATGCCAGCTCAGCTGTCAGTTCCACTGTTTATGCCTGCTTGGATGGAGACTGCCACTGTACCTTTTACAAAATTACCTATAGGCGTATCCCAGACGGATGTCAGCGATAGGAATGGACAGCTGCGCAAGATGAGACACAGCCTTCTCTCAGCTGGCCTCTGCTCTCAGCTGTGGTCCCCTCCAGGAGAAGGCACAAGGCCACAGTAAACAAAAAGACACGGGATGCATGGGTGGTACCCACCGTGGTTCCATCAGCTACTTTTCCTGTTGCTGAGATTAAACACCCCCAAACAGCAGCAAAGAGGAGAAAGTGTTTATTTTGACTCACCCTGTGAGGATGTAGTCCAGGACCTCAGGGAAGCTATGCAGGGAGGATGTGAGGCTGGGGGATGGGGGTGGGGGATGGGGGATGGCGGAGGGGGTGGGGTGGGGCAGGAGAGGCCACAGCCAAGAAAGTAGAGACTGATGAGCGCCTGTGCCCAGCTCACCTTCTTTGTATTCAGTCTGTGACCCTAGCCCATGGAAAAGTACTGCTCACTTTAGGGGGGCTCTTCCCATATCACTTAACCTAATCTAAAATATTTGTTTATTTATTATGTATATAATGTACATCAGATCACATTATAGATGGTTGTGAGCCACCATGTGGTTGCTGGGAATTGAACTCAGGACCTCTGGAAGAGCAGTTGGTGCTCTTAACCGCTGAGCCATCTCTCCAGCCCCCACTTAACCTAATCTAGATCATCTCTCACAAACACACCCAGAGACTTGTTCTCATGGTGGTTCTAAATCCCATCAAAGTTAGCAGTCAGGATGAATGTCCTAGACAGCCTACCTCGTGGAGCTTGTGGCTCTGTTTGCACTTCCCTGGAGATGCACGTACCAAGCTGATAGGTATGTGTGATTAGAAGGCTCCAAGGGCTGCACAGTATTTTAATGGTTCTGTGTACCTTTTCTCACTGTAGGAATGATGACAGCCTGAATGGATTCTGAAAGACTGTTTTTGTTGTTTTTTTTTTAAGAGTTTGCGCCCGGTGGTGGTGGCACATGCCTTTAATCCCAACACTAGGGAGGCAGAGGCAGGTGGATTGCTGTGAGTTCGAGGCCAGCCTGGTCTACAAAGTGAGTCCAGGACAGCCAAGGCTACACAGAGAAACCCTGTCTCGAAAAACCAAAGGGGGGGGGGGAAGTTTTCATCTGTTACAGTAGAAAATGAAAGTATTTTACTGTGGAACACTATAGTTGTTGTTGCTGCTGTTGTTTTGAGACAGCTGGGATTAAAGGCTAGCGGGGAACCTTGAAGCTAGGCCCTCATTCAGGCTTAGCAAGAACCCTACCCCTAGCTACTGCCATCTCTGGCCTGCAGTGGTGATTTTTTATGTCATCAAACCCGATCACTTGTTTTTTCCAGGGCTTAAGGGTCTTCCCCCCGCCACCCTCCTCCAGCCATGGTTAATGTTCTTGGTTGATCCCTCATAAACCCCACTCAACTGTCACCATCAAGTGACAGTGAGGCTCCTTTATCCTTCAGGCAGTCTCTTCGGTTAGACTGCTTGTGCCTGGTGCCTGTCGTTGTACAGCCCCGGGGTGGTGGCAGGGTCAGCAACTCAAGTGCATCCTACTTTCTATAGCAAGAAGCACCCTCGGCATCTGACACTAGTCCAGGCGCGGCAAGGTTAAGGAGCGCGACCCTGAGGCCCCGCCCCGGACGCGCCCACAGACGTCAGGGAGGCTGCGATCCCTGCTCCTTACCGGGAGGGGGGAACGCGCTCCTTTGAAATAGAAGTTTTTGGCCCCGACTTGAGGCGTCCAGCTATACCCGACAAACAAACGGTTTGGTACCGCCCGGGGATTCCCCGCCGCTGCCGCCCTGACGTCACGGAGTCCCCGGGAGGCCCCGCCCTGCCTGCTCGGGCCACCGGGTCTCGGCGGCCATGGCGGGACCCGGCGCCCCCTGCGGTCCCTGTCCGCCCGCCGCCGTCTGGAAGCGCCACATCGTACGGCAGCTGCGGCATCGGGACCGCACGCAAAAGGCGCTCTTCCTGGAGCTAGTGCCGGCTTGTGAGTGCGCCCCCGGGGGGCCCAGGGATGACAGCCTTTGAGGCTATCCGGCTGTCCACTCCGGGAGAGGGCGGCCGCCCGGTCTCGATCCCCGGGCCTTGCACCTGGAACCTGTTACGCCCCTCTCCAGACAAGCAGGGTCCTGCGCAGCCCAGGCGCTGCTTAGCCCTCAGGGCTCAGCTCTGCCTCCCTTGAGCATCCTAGATACAAGCTTTGTCTCTTAGTGCCGGTTTTGCCCACGACTCCTTTCAGGCGGTCCCCAGGGTAGGGCCTGGTCAGCCAGTTTGGTCCACAGCGTCCAATTAAGGAGGGCAGGCATGGCCAGAGCAGCCGTGGTGGCCGAAAGGATGGAGTGAAACCCTGGTAGGTCCTGCTCCGGATAGGTTATCCTGACCTTGGTTCGTGGAGCACCTCAGTGCTTAGAGGCTCATACGTCGAAGGCGCCCCGGGCTTCCTGGGGTGCTTGTAGCTCCAGCGGAAGTTAAGCTCTCAGACTTTTTTTTTCTGGGTAGTTTGATCTGGAGGAGGTGTGGCAGTTCAAGTCGAGATACACCAGCGTGCATCTGTATTTTCTGCCTTTTGGTCAACCGTGACTATGTTTGGGGCCGAAAGTCTAACCACAGTCCCTACTGTTTCCTCATCTGGTACTAATTTTGATGCACCCACAAAATCAAACTTGTTTTTCCTTGCAACTTTCTAGGGGCTGGCCCTCTCTTGGGGTTGTAAACCTCCAGGCAGCCTTACTTCTCCAACTGCTCTGATGGGCAGTGGGACGATCAGTTTGAGGGGCCACCCCCAAGAGCTCTAGGGGAGCTGCAGGTCTGGGGACTTAGAGCTGTGGTCTAAGACCACCCATGTCTGTGGTCTTGAGTAATTCAAGTCTTTAACTTCAGATTTCTCACTGGAAAAATGAGGCATATTGTGACCTTGTATGCGGGGGTTGGATGGGGTGAGGGGAGTGGTGGTGACCTTGCAATGTGTTGGGATCTGGGGTAGAGTTTTGAGAGTTAGGCAGGGGCCCAGGAACCTCAGTTAAGGTAACAGTGAGGGTTAGGGTTACGATGAGGATCTAGGCCTGAGATTATCAGACCCAGTCTGCTGATACTGTTTTAAAAAAAAAGCGGAAATGATTAGAAAGGGGTGTGCATGAGGTGGGGGTCTAAGGTCAAACCACCTAACTTGGGAAAATTTGTTAGATAATTGCTCAAGGACTTTCAATATTGACCTGGGGGAAGCTACTAGGTGGAAGTGAGAATTACTTCATTGTAAACTTGGAGGCCTTGAAGGGGAAGTGACTTGGAGGCCACAGGCAGGTGGTTTTGTTTCACCGTTACTCTTAGATCCAGACTTTGCCTCCGTCAAAGATGACTTGATCCTAGGCTCCTTGCTTTCTTTCTGTCCCTTTTCAAGTGTTACCCAGCCATGTCTGTCCCCAGCAGTGGTGCTCTTTCTGTTGTTGTGTCCTGGGTGGGCCTGTGGGCCAATGCTGTGGAGAGGCTTGTCAGACACAGATATCCCCTAGGAAGGGGCAGAGTCAGGACCCCTGGGCTCCTGCAGCCATCCCAGCCTGAGCTAACTTGTAGGTCAGGGCTCTGCTGGCTAATGACTGCCTCTGCCACAGGCTTGCCCTCTTGCATCCCCCAGATAGCCGTGTCCTAGAGAAGGCTGAACTGCTAGCCAGGTTCTCAGAAAAGTCCAAGTCAGAGCCAAAGGATGTCACCTCCACCCCGCATCAGGACTCCCGGTAAGTTTGGCTGGGAGTGATCATAGTGGGCTGCTCGCCTGCCTCTTGGCGCCTCATTAGCCTGTAGCTATTGGCGATGTGAGGGGGGGCAGTAGGCAGCCCCTTGAGTCCTCACCAAGCTGGCTGTTTAATACACACCCCCTCCTACCCCAGACTCCTTGTGCATTTGCCTCTTCTCCAATCCCATGCTCCTGTTGCCCCTTCTGAGTCTCTTCTCTCTCCCTTGTTCCTTACCTGGTTGGTAGCTATAGAAAAGGCCTTGCTGTCTATTCCAAAGAGCAGGGAACAGGTTGACACAGAACCGGTGAGAGGATGAGCCTAGGTAGGCTGCAAATGACCTTGAGCTCCTGATTTTCCTGTCTCCACCTCAGGGATTACAGGTGTGTGCTGCCACACCACACCTGGCTCTCTCTTATGTGCTTATGTGCTACCTTGTATGTGCATCTGCGGAGGCCAGAGGTTGACATTGCGCGCATCTTCCTTTATTATGTTTCACCTTTTTTTTTTTTTTTTTTTTTTGAGACGAGGTCCTGCACTGAACCTGTAGCTGGCTGACTGAACTTCCTCAGCTCTAGCAAAGCAGTATGTCAGGTTCTTTACTGTCGGTGCTGGGGCCCCAAACTCCGGTCATCACTCTTGTGTGGCAAGCAGTGTACCGAGTGAGCCATCCTTCCAACCCTGAGCTATTTTGTTTTGTTTTTCAAGACAGGGTTTCTCTGTCTAACAGCTCTGGCTGTCCTGGAACTCTCTCTGTAGTCCAGGCTAGCCTTGAACTCACGGAGATCCTCCTGCCTCTGCCTCCCAAGTGCTGGGACTAAAGGCGTTAACCACCACCACCACCCAGCTCCCCCGAACTATTTTTAACAGGGTCTCATTATATAGCCCAGGCTGGCTTTGATCTCAGAATACTGTTGTAGCCTCCTGAGTTCTGGGAAAGCAAGCAGGTGCTGTTGTGGAGGCAGCTGCTTCTTGAGGAAGAGTGTCCCTGGCAGGGGTCCAAGGTCTGGAGCCTCCTAGAGCAGAGGGGTCACGGAAATGGCTCCTCAAGCTCTTTATGGGGGCACTCTTAGGGTGTACTTTGGGCATTGGGGTGAGAGGAGGGGCCATGAATTGTTCCTATTGGTTGTCAGGGAGGAGTTCTCAGGGCCTGCCCCTGAACAAGGCTCATCACCAGCCTCTCTGAGGGTGAAGTGGCAGGAGGAGGAGAAGGGGCTGCAGCTGGTCTGTGGTGAGGTAAGCAGGGTTGGGGTCTGAGAACGGTGGGGCAGGGAGAGATGCCAGAAGCCAGGCAGTGAATGGTCCCATATTTGCCATGTTATGTCAGTCAGCCCCCCACAACTCCATAGTTACAGAGGCGTCTACTGGGGTTTAGAGATGTGGACCCTGGACTCCAGCCTTTACCCACACAAACCCCCTTCCTCTGATTATTTTTTCAATATCTATTTATTGGCAATCCAAGAAACAGGGAGTTTGGCTATAAACAAGACCTGGCCCTGTGGGTTTCCATGGTGACTGTGATGGGCCAGTAGTCACAGGTCATTATGCCTTCTCACCTGCCCAGCACAAGGAGGGAGTGGGCTCTGAAGATGTTCGAGAGCCTCTCTCCAGAGTGCTGTGTGGTGTGATTCTATCACAAGTAGATTTGTACAAGAGTTGTGATACTGCAGTGTCTGTTTACACGATTTCTTTCTTGCCACCCCTTTTTAGTCATACCCCAACACCTCTAATCCCTGGCAACCACTAACCTGTTTCTACTGCCTCTGTCCATCATTTGAACTTTGAAAGCAGAGGACAGGTGAGGGGAGTGAGGATGGCAACTGGCTTTCTCAGTGCTGAAAACAATAAATAGGCTTGAGTGGCGGCGGCGGCGGCACTTCTGATCCTAGCACTTGGGAGGCAGAGGCAGGTGGATGTCTGTGAGTTCAAAGCTAGTGTGGTTTACAGGGTGAGTTCCAGGATAGCCAAGGCTACAAGGAGGATCCCTGTCTTGAAAACATCAGGGGGGGGGGGGGGAAGATAAACTGAGCATGATGGCACACGTCTGTAATCCCAGCACTCAGGGAGGTGGGGCTGGGGATCTCTGTGAGGGCAGCCTGGTCTACAAAGCAAGTCCAGGACAGGCAAGGCTACACAGAGAAACCCTGTCTCGAAAAAACAAACAAAAACAAAAACAAAGAAAGAAAAAATGATAAATGTTCTAATTAGGTTATGGAGGAATGGGCACACCGCCCTGAGGGTCCCTTTCCAGGCCTTTCACATATGGAATTGTGTCAAGGTAGGTGACCAGGCCTGGCTTGCTCCCCAGACCCTGGGAAGAAAGAATTAGGAACAAGTTAATAAGAAGAGTCCCAGCTGCCATCAGTTCCCGAGCCACAGGTGTTTCTCCTGATCGTCTCACACTTGTGGGTTCAGCTTTGCCCTGGGATCTGTGCCCACCGATGGGGCTGCATCCCTGTAGCCGAGCCGGCTCAGTTCTTAGCTCTCAGCTGAAGGAATCATAGGCTATTTTCATCCCACAGCTCCGGGACTGAGTTGGGGCCGGTGCACGTGTTCTTTTTGTTTGTTTGCTTTTTCAAGACAGGGTTTCTCTGTGTAGCCTTGGCTGTCCTGGACTCCCTTTGTAGACCCAGCTGGCCTCGAACTCACAGTGATCCGCCTGCCTCTGCCTCCCGAGTCCTGGGATTAAAGGCGTGCGCCACCACCGCCCCCCCCCCCCCCTACGCAAGTGCTCTTCTTAGTCTTGTGTGCTTCTCTTCTGAGGGTTGCCTGGGTAAGGCCCGTGGTGGGGGATGGGCTAGGAAGTCAGATGTTGGGAGATGGGAAACAGAACTCACATCCCTTGCACCCCTAAGTACTTTACATGGAACAAAGTGTAGTTAGGTGGCCTGGGTTCAAGTAATCAGGTCTGCCACTTAGCTGTGTAACTTTGGGTAAGTCACTTAACCGTTGTCGGAAACCTCATGTGTAAGATGGAAATGGTAGTGCTTCCCTTTGGTGTTACGGAGACTCAGTGTGTGTAGAGTTCTTTGGACAAGTACAAGGCTGAGCTTATAGTCTGCCGTTATTTTAATTTCCTGGTAATTATGGGTCACCTTGTGATTAGGAAAGCACTCGCCTGGCATTTTACAGGTAAGGAAATGGAGCAGATTCCTCTTGCTGCAGGTTAAATATCTACCGCAGGGTTATCGAGAAAACAAAGGACCCCGCTGGGACTGACATTTAGGGGTCAGATTCCAGAGCCCTGGAAGTTGCAGGGCATCCCAGGGCAGAGGGATGGTGGCTGGCTAGGTCCACCCTGCAAAGGCGCCCATGCCACCTGTCCTCCCCAGATGGCCTACCAGGTTGTGAAGAAGAGCGCAGCCCTAGACACCCTGCAGTCACAGCTGGAGGAGCGGCAGGGCCGGTGAGATGAGGGTTGGGAGTGGTCTCTGCCCTAGGCTAAGGGATCGGTAGGGCCCCCGGAGCTTCCCAAGGTCCCCAAGCGCTCCCTAGACCTGTGGTTGGGGGTTAGAGGACCCACGAAGCCACCTCCTGATGCCTCTGTAGGCTGGAAGCCCTGCAGGCCTGCGTGGTGCAGCTACAGGAGGCGCGGGTGCAGCAGTCCCGGCAGCTGGAGGAACGGCAAGCAAAGAACGCGGCGCAAAGAGAAGCCTACCAGGCGCTGCTGGAGCAAGCTGTGCACCAGGAGGCGGCACTGCGCAGGCTCCAGGAGGAGGCACGCGACTTGCTGGAGCGGCTTGTGCAGCGTAAAGCGCGCGCGGCGGCTGAGCGCAATCTGCGTAATGAGAGCAGAGAGAGGTGAAGGCTCTGGGCCGCCCCCTTCGGCGATAGGTCACGCCCCTTGGGGGGGGGGGAGGCAATCTGTACTCAGCCTGGTGACAATGACAGGAGCGGAAGCATGGGGTAGGGGAGGAGAGTGGGGGAGGTCAAGGCCTCCCGCTGATCTGAAGGGACCTGCTTAAGCTAGGGTGCCCCCAAAACACCTCGTTTAGCCTTTAGGATGATTTTCTCTCTGCCAGGGCCAACCAAGCTCGGGTGTCCCAGGAGCTGAAGAAAGCAGCTAAGCGGACTGTGAGCATCAGCGAGTAAGAATGAGAAGGGGACAGGGATGACTCTAGTATTGGGGAGCTGCCCTAGGATGTATTCACGACCCACAGTCTACTCGCACCCCACTCCTGCTGGTCTGCAAATGGCTGCAGGAACCCCTGGGTGCCTACATGCACAAGTCAGGCCACTGGATCCGTGTAGAGATAAGCGTGATCAGGAAATCCATGCTGTGGCAGGGAGAGGCGGCCTCTTCTTTGGTCTTCCTGAGCTGTTTTTCTCTCTCAGGATCCCGAACACTCTAGAAGGTGGGACCAAGGAGGAGACTGTGACTCTAGCTCCTGCCACTAAGCCTGAGTTCCTGGAGAGTGAGGCTTGTGAAAAATGGAAGAGGTCATTCAGGTGAGCATTCAGGTACTTTGACCTGAGCTGGCCCTCCACCCAGGAGGCCGCCCACGTTTTCTTCCAGGATCAGGGGCAGCTTTTGGAGAGGCCTGTGAACAGTACTGGTATGACTGCCAGTGCCTGGAGACAGTGTTATCTCTTTCTCTACTTCCGAGAAGCAGGGCTCATGAGGGTGAGCTATAAGGCTTACGAAAGGGTGTCACTGAGAAGGAAATAGGCAAGACCCTGGAACACTCGGGTGGCCCAGGCTTGTGTGTGTAAGCACAGGAGGGTTACATATGTGTCCATACAGGGACGCGAGCACACATGCAAGGTTAGTGAGCATACCCGAGTGTGAGCCCGTGCCAAGGTGTGTTAAGACTTGAGGTCAGATGGGAGCTTGAATCTTTCTTTGGGTGCCCCCATCTCAGTGTGTGGTCAAGGGTGACCTTGAACTCCTGCTCCTCCTGCCTTTACCTCCCAATAGCTGGGATTATAGGCACGTGCCAGCATACCTGGCTTCCACTACATCTTGACTGTCCTGCCATAGGACTGTCACTCTTTCCCCATTTGGGGGCCTGAAGGCTCATTTCCAGAAGTCTTTCCTTTAGGCACCTGTGTCCCTGGGACAATGAATGAACCGGAGCATCGTGAAACGCTGGTTCCCTAAATTCTTGGCAACTCGAATGAGTCTAGATATCCCAGCGTTAACACTTTCTTAGGTGTTCTGGGGGCTGCTTAGCAAGCTGGGTCGCACCTCCCCCCACTGTCTCAGCCTTGTACTCTCTCTGCCTGGGAGCACCATTCTATTCCTTAGCCCTTTGTTAGTGAGCACTCAGCAATGAGACTACTATCTCAGCGGAGTCTTGGGGATGTGCTCATTTCCAAAGTTTTCCCTCTCTCTCCCCTCCTGGGTTAGCCTATGTCATACCCCCCCCCCCCCCGCCCCAGTCTTCAAGGAGTCAAGTTCTAGTTCCTGCCATGAGTGAGCCTGCGCCTCTTTAAAGGTCTGCAGCAAAACAGAGGGATCAGTGACCGCTGTTGGCACAAGCACGAGCCAGGCTTTCAGTAATATCTCTCCATTCTGCCCCAGGTCTGCCTCGGCCACCTCTCTGAATCTGTCCCGCTGTGTGGATGTGGTGAAGGGGCTGCTGGAGTAAGTGTGTGTGTACATGTGTGAAGGGATTGGCACTCCCTGTAAGGCTTCCTGAGCCTAGCCTTGGTCTGCCCATCCGTTGGTGCCTGTCTGCATGTGCGTCTTGTTGGGCTCCACAGGCAGGATCTGGGCGGATAGCTCAAGACCAATACCTGATAACTGTTTTCCAGATGCATAATGCTCTGTCCCTATTTGGGGTCCTCATAGGGGACAAAGTGCCAGCCTGAAGTTGGTCAAGAACTCCCACTCAGTTGGGAAACTGAGGCTCAGAAATGTCTAAGATATGTTCAGAGTTTCTTAGCCTAGTAGTGGTAAAGCCATGACTGAAATCCCAGCCAGCCCTAATGTTTCTCTGTACCCACCACCCCGTCTTGAGTCTGCTTGTCTCAGTGTACAGTGCTCACATCCCCACAGTGGTCAGGCTGGGTTATGGACCTTGTTCACTGTACACTGGGTAACGTCCAGCCACCTGCCATGTCTGCTTCTTGTTGCTGCCTCAGGAGAGCTTAAGGTACCTATGTCCTCAGAGTTTGCTAAATGCTTTTCTGTCCCCGCCCCTGTAGCTTCAAGAAGAGGAGAGGCCACTCAGTTGGGGGTGCACCTGAGCAGCGGTACCAAAGCATCCCTATATGTGTGTGTGCCCAAATTCCTACCCAGGCTTGGGATGTCTTGGTAAGGAAGGAGCTGGGCCATATGCCTGGGGTGCTGATAGGAATGTTTAGGGGGTAGGCCAAGTGGGGCAGGAAAGCAAGGCTAGAGGAGTTTGCCTGCAGCCTGTGGGGGAGGGGGGAGCCACCCAACACTGTACAGTGGAACACAGACTAGAGAGAGAGACAGGAGGCAGACACCCAACTTGGAGCATGGGGCAGCAGGGGTCTGGGCATAGCTGAGAAGATCTGCGGGGGCCAAGTTTGAAACTCAAGGTTGCAAAGACCCTCAAGGGGAACTGCCAAGCCAGGAACAGGTGTGAAAACATCTGTGAATGCACACACAGAGGCATGCATGGGGAAGACCTGGGGTGCCAGCTGTCCCCTCCCTTTTTATTTTTTAACAGGATGCCCATCTCTCTGAGGTCAATGCTGTTAGTTTTGGCCCCAACAGCAGCCTCCTGGCCACTGGAGGGGCTGACCGCCTTATCCACCTCTGGAACGTCGTGGGAGGTAAGAGTGCCGTTCTGAAAGCCAACCCAGCACGTTCTCAGCTTGATCCTGAGTTGGCTGTCGTCTTAGACCTGTCCTCTGGCCTCCCTCGCTGAATTGATGCTATGAACAGTGGCTAGAGAACTCCTGGGGAAGATGGGTACTGAGCCTGTTGCTCTAAAGGAGATGCTCTTTGGGTTCAGACCTGCAGACCATGGAGGGCCAAGCCCAGATGGCTGCTGTTGGAGGAGGTAGTGACCCCTGACCAATCCTGAAGGCATATAGAGCCAGGTCTTGGGCAAGTCCCTGGGTCTACCAAGACACCTTTTACTTTTTAGATAGGGTTTCACTATGTAGCCCTTGCTGGCCTGGAACTCAGTATGTAGACCAGGCTGGCTTCAAACAGGAATCTATGTGCCTTTGCCTCCCCAGTGCTGGTATTAACTGGGCTAATGCGCCTGGCAACATTTACATCCTATTGTAGCATTACTTGCACTACCAGAAATCAGTGAGGTGACCACCAACTATGCACCTTGTTTTAGGCCCTGTGCTCTCTGGAGAGGGGGACTCAACGCCAACTCTTGAAGGCTTCCCAGAAATGGGTCTCCAGCTTGCCTGACTCGGCCTGCAGTATGGGCTAGGGCCAGTCCCTTCTCTCTGGTCTTCTCTAGCGTTGTGAACTACTTAGTTGCCCCTAGGGCTATTCTAGCAGTTAGAGGAGGTGCAGCCTACATGCCAGACTCCAGGCCAGATCAGCCATTTTTGTCTTCTACTTCCTGCTCTGTCTCACTTCCTGGTTTTGTTTTTGTGTTTTGAGATTTATTTACTTATTATGTATACAGTGTTATTCCTGCATGTGTATCTGCCCGCCAGAAGAGGGCATCAGATCTCATTATAGATGGTTGTGAGCCATCGTGTGGTTGCTGAGAATTGAACTCAGGGCTTCTGGAAGAGCAGCCAGTGTTATTAACCTCTGAGCCATCTCTCCAACCCATTTCCTCTGTTTTGTAAGGCTAATAATCTCACTTCACTGTCCGTTCCTGTGTTCTGTCAGGTCGCCTGGAGGCTAACCAGACCCTTGAAGGAGCAGGTGGCAGCATCACCAGTGTGGATTTTGACCCCTCGGTAAGGAGACTTTGTCCCATGGCATCTGTGTCACCTCAATCTCCACATTGGGCACCAGGCTCTGGGGCCTGAGGCCTCATTGTGTTAGAAGCTGCCCTAGAGGAGCTGTACTCATTTCCCTGAGCCATGGCTTGCCTCAGTGACTTGGAAGCTTGGAGGCAGCCTCTACCCTTGCTCTGGCGTGAGGGCCAAAGCTTCTGCCAAGCCCAGTGTGGCCCAGGACCTCTCCTACTCCCTCTCTCCAGGGATCCCAGGTTTTGGCGGCTACTTACAACCAGGCTGCCCAGCTCTGGAAGGTGGGAGAGATACAGTCCAAGGTGAGGCCTGGCTGGGGATGCTGCCTTAGGGTTAAGGGTCATCCCTCAGGATTTGCAGAGTGGCTGCTTGTGAGGGAGGGGGGCAGTGCGGGGGGTGGGGAGGCTTGGCTTAATCTGTGCTTTCTGTTTGGATAGGAGACATTGTCTGGACACAAGGACAAAGTAACAGCTGCCAAATTCAAGCTAACAAGGCACCAGGCAGTGACAGGGAGCCGAGACCGGACAGTGAAGGAGTGGGACCTGGGCCGCGCCTACTGTGAGGCCCAGTCCCACTTGCCCCAGGGACCTTACCTTGCTCTGTGGTGGTGGCTCTGGGATTCTTATCTATTTGGGCTCAAACCTCTAATGATTTCCCTCCTTTGTCACTCACTGCTGCTTGCTTCTGCTTTCTTGGTGACCCTGGTCTTTGGTAGGTGAATTAGAGGTATGGTGAGCCCTGGGCTGAAGGCCTGTGCTCCAGTCTCGGAGGGAGACTGCCTTACTTAACCTTAAGAGTCTCCACATTTAGTGGTCCTGATGACTCTCTGTGACTCCAGGATCTTCTCATTGGTCTGCAGGTTCCAGGACCATCAATGTACTTTCCTACTGTAATGACGTGGTGTGCGGGGACCATATCATCATCAGTGGCCACAATGACCAGAAGATCCGGTTCTGGGACAGCAGGTGATAGGCATGGGCTATGGGTGGTGGAGACCCCTGAGTTTTGTTCCTTTCTCTGGTTGTGGCAATGTGCCCAGCCCTTTTATATTCTTATTTTGAAACAGGATCTCAATGAAGCTTTCTAGGCTGGCCTTGAACTTACGATTCTCCGGCCTCAGCTGTGGTTACTGGCCCGTGTCATGATAACTATCTCCATTACTCCCCAGTGACCCAGGTCTTCTAAAGGCTCCAATTCTCAAATCAGTCTCTCAATGGATAGAGCTGGCTATAGTGGGAAGGGACAGTAGTTTTGTCAGCCTCAGCCCCAGGGTGCCTCTGGAATGATAGCTGGGAAACTAGCCACATAGAGCCTTGTCAAAAGTGCCCTAAGATGGGGCTGGAGAGATGGCTCAGTGGTGAAGAGCACTGCCTGTACTTCCAGAGGTCCTGAGTTCAATTCCCAGCAACCACATGGTAGCTCACAACCATTTATAATGTGATCTGATGCCTTCTTCGGCAGATAAAGCACTGATACACAATAAATAAAATAAATAAATCTTAAAAAAAAAAAAAGTGCCCTAAGAGGCCTCTTTCTCATCCCTCTCTATCCCTACCCCCTTAGGGGACCCCACTGCATCCAGGTCATCCCTGTACAGGGCCGTGTTACCTCCCTGAACCTCAGCCATGACCAGCTGCATCTGCTTAGCTGTTCCCGAGACAATACACTCAAGGTTATCGACCTGCGAATCAGCAATATCAGACAGGTGTTCAGGTACTGGCCTGGGTGGCACTCCCTGATAGCTCCTCTAGACTAGGACCCACTGAAGTGCTGGTCCCTTTTCACATCTGGAGGACTGCCACACTGATAGGAGCTTGAGTTCTGACTCCATCCCTGTTCTGTCTTCAGGGCAGATGGCTTCAAGTGCAGTTCTGACTGGACCAAAGCTGTGTTCAGGTGCGTGTGGGAGGGTTTATCTGTGTAGCCCGTGTGTGTGTGCACGTGTGTGTGTGTACTTCTGAACTTTTCTTGTTCCACTGTGACCCGTACAGCCCTGACAGAAGCTATGCACTGGCAGGCTCCTCAAATGGAGCCCTGTACATCTGGGATGTGAACACTGGGAAACTGGAGAGCAGCCTAGAGGGACCCCACTGGTGAGCAGACTGCTACATGCATACCGTCCACATTCTGACATGTCCCCAGACACTCTACAGGCTTCTGAGTCCACAATCGCCATAGTCCTGGGAGCATATTTTATAGCTGAGGAAATGGTCTTGGGCTTTAGAGCTGCTTCTCACACTGCCTAGGTTGGTTGGATATCCGGGGCTAGAGTCAGGCTACCTGCCTCCTGCTGCTGCTGCCCTCCTGAGCTTTGTCTTCCCTTCCTTCAGCACTGCAGTCAATGCCGTGGCCTGGTGCTTCTCCGGGAACCATGTTGTGAGTGTGGACCAAGGCAGGAAGGTAGTGCTCTGGCACTAGGGGCACAACGGCTTTGTATGGGTTGGACTCTGTTCTGAAGCCAGAAGCCAGAAACAGCTTCTGTCTGTTCAGGACTCCAGAGCCAGGGTTGGGGTCTACTGTATATTTCATGTAAGGGCCAGGCAGGACCTGGCCCATTTGTTTAAAATCAAAGTGTGAGTTAGAAACTACAATTAAAAAAAAAATATATATATATATATATATATATATATGTTCACTCTCCTCAGAGTGTTAAAACTGTATCTAAGCTGTGTCTTGCCTCTTTGAATTATTTGGAGGGTACAGGAAGACTTGTCTTTTTTTTTTTTTTTTCATAGAGGTAGGGCCTTTTAGTGCAGCTTCTGCCTGGAGATGGGCTGTTCCAGTCTAACCATGGAACGGCATGAAGAAAGGTCCAAGCAGGGGCAGTAAAGAGCAGCTTTGGACCTAGGGAGTAGTCCTGATGGAAAAGGTGAATAAACTACAGTGACATCAGAATACTAGGTAGTAGGCCTGCCTGGAGACCAGGACCATGGCCTGGCCCGCAGTTCCATCTTCTGGGTGGTAGGTGGCCTCCTCCTGCCACTAACTCCCTCCTTGTATATTATCTCCGCCCCTCGCAGCCACAGCACATCTCTGAGACTGCTGTCTTTGGTGCTCCTCAAAAGGTGCCTTGTCTTGTCCTCGCAGAACCCGATTCCTTAGCTTTTTATTTTGGACAGGATCATGTTATGTAACTCTGGATAGTCAAGTACACAGGTAATAGCTCAGAGTAGGCTCAGAATGTGTGGAAATCTGGCTTCTGCAGTGCTGGAATGGCAGGCATTTACTGCCTGCCCTCAGTACCCTAGGTGCCAGGGTCAGCATGGTCACAAGTCCCCCTTCTGCCTTCGGAGAAGTTCAGCACTTTGGTGTCCCACATATGCTTCTTCCTGTGCCTTCAATGTCCTTGCCTCTCCCAGTGGCAATTCAGGTCGTTTGGGAATCCTCTTATTGACAGCCTACCCTCACCTGCCAGGTTGGGTAAGAGGCCTTGGTCCCCTACTTCCAGTTTGCCTCTCTTCTTAAAACTGAGAAGTAGCAACAGTACTCCCTGCATCCAGGCCTGGCTCAGAAGCTACAGGAAATGCCTCCTGAGTGGCCATACTCTCTTGCTCAACAACGTTCCAGGAACGGGACATTCCAGCAGCTCAGACTCTGCCCCTCAGCCTTGGCCCAGCCCCACGGCACAGCTCTCAGTGGCCACCAGGGGGCACTAGTTGCTTGGTCAGCAGAGGGTTTTGTTTTTTCCTCCCCTGCCTTTCTTGTGGGAAAGACTAACAGGTCTCAGCCTTGCTCTGCTCTCTGCAGCCTTATTTGTTCCTCCCAAGCACTGTGAGAGTTCATGTTCTACAAAAGAGAGAGAGAGAGAGAGAGAGAGAGAGAGAGAGAGAGAGAGATCTGAAGGTTGTCATTCAAGGTCACACAGCTACTACTAAG
Organism: Acomys russatus; assembly: GCF_903995435.1. Taxonomy (NCBI): domain Eukaryota; kingdom Metazoa; phylum Chordata; class Mammalia; order Rodentia; family Muridae; genus Acomys; species Acomys russatus. Next base: position 53,253,557 of record NC_067143.1, on the reverse strand, counting down.
TGGTTCTACATCACACCCCGAAGCCTTTTATTTTGAAACAGCCTCAAAGGGACTCATTTATGTAGCTGAGTATGACCTTGAAGATAGGATTCTCCTGCCTGTGTCCTCACCTCCCAAATGCTGCCATTACAGATGTGTACCTCCACCCCACACAGTGCTGGGGACTGACTCTCAGGGCTATGTGTGGGTCTGGAAAGCAGTCTACCAACTACATCCTCAACCCACGTCCTCTTTTTCTTACTACAAAATTATTTTATAAGCCGGGTGTGGTGGCGTACACCTTAAATCCCAGCACTTGGGAGGCAGAGGCAGAGGCAGAGGCAGAGGCAGAGGCAGAGGCAGAGGCAGGTGGATCTCTGTGAGTTTGAGGCCAGCCTGGTCTACAAAGAGTTCAAGGACAGCCAGGGCTACACAGAGAAAACTTGTCTAGAAAACCAAAACAAAACAAAGCAAAAATAGTTATTTTATGTGTATGAATATTTTGCCTGCATGTATGTAAGTGCACTGTGTGTGTGCCTGGTGCCCACAGAGGACAGATCCTCTTATACTGAAGTTCTAGATAGTTGTAAGCTTTCGTGTGGCTGCTAGGAACTGAACCCAAGTGTTCTTAACCTCTGAATCATACAACAACCACAATCTCAAGGGACAGAGGCTTCCAACTGGGCAAGGCTCCTCCACCAGGGGTACATGGAGGTGTGCATAATCTATTGCATTTTGGACTCGGAGTTGAAGATTATCTCTGGAGGCACATGCAAGGACACCACAGTGAGTCCCGGGAGGCTGCTGCCAGCTACATTATGTGGGACAACTCCCTCCAGAGGTTTTTGTCATACATCAGGTAGTAGTAAATCCTATTTTAATGATCCAGAACAGTTACCCAGGAAGTGTGACTCACTCCTGGGTACAGGGACCCGTCTGCCCTCTAGCTCTCCTGAAGGAGCTCATGTGAATCCCTGAGGAAGAGCCAGGACTAGCAAAGGAGAGATTCCTAGGGTCCCTAATAAAAATTGGAATGACTTGAGCTTGCCTAGAGTCACAAAGCAACTATGAGAAAGGCACTTGGGCTTAGTTGGTAGGATGCGTGCTTGGCATGCATGAAGCCAGGTTCAACCTCCTGTGCCACAAAAGACAGTAGTATGCCTGGAATCTCAGCAAGTAGATGGCAAGATCAAAAACCCAACGTCATCATGAGTTGGAGGCCAGTCTGGGCTACACGAGACTGTTGCGGGGGGGAGGGGGGGGGAAGCCAAAACAAAAAATGTGTGAAGATTCTCTTTTGCAAAAACTAGATTCAAGTTCAATAGAGGGCCTGGCCTAGTCTTGTGGAAACCAGTTTAGCAGCTGCTACTATTCCTATCTTATAAATCTTAGGGAAGTCACGGTGGCGGCTTCCAGGTTGTGTGTGTGTAGCCCTCCCCACCATGAAACTTCCCCTGGGGGATGATCTACAGATTCTGAGCTCTGCTGCCTGAACTGCCCAGGCTCAAGCCCTACTGGTCCTGACACCCGAGGGAGAAGAGATGAGTCCTGACGTAGGGATCCTACTTACTCTTGAGTCTGTACCACAAAATGTGAGCTCTTCCAGTGCCCTGTAGGTGGCCTGTGGAGGAATCCTGCCATCAGGTGTAGGCCCACTTGTGAGATTCAGACATACCATGGGTACCATGTCTGCTGGAAGTACATCCACTAGTCACTATCTTTAGTTCCTATGTATATTATCTTATTTAGTCCTCCCGGATCTGAGGCAGTTTATATTATCTTCCACTCACAAGTTACAGACGAGGAAGTCAAGGGCTGAGACTTAGATCAAGACAGGCAAATCCATGCATGGGTCTTTACCCAGTGTTTTCCCTGCCCCTGCTTGGCACACATGCCCGTGGTCACTGCTCACAGGCTCCTATTATGCTTCAGGGTAACATTCCAAAAACACATTCCCTAAACAGCACTCGCAGGATTAGACATGAAGGATCCTATTTATTTTCTTGCCCACTGGTCCAAAAGAAAATAGTCCAGGAACAAGACACTCTTTGGTGTTCTCCTGGTTCTTGGCAGCTTGTGCTTTCAAAAAGCAAACCCAGCAAGAGTCTAGAGGAAACTAAACTGGTTAGGTCAAACTGCAGGATTTTAGGGAAAATGTCCAATCTTCCCCTCCTGACCTAAATGTCTGTAATTTGGTTGTATTTCTGACACACATATATATACACCAATAAGCTAAATAAATGTGGAGATTCAGTGCAGCTACATACTGTCATAGGCCACTCAGAGAGAGCTGGATAGTAATTAGAACCAAATCCTAAAGTTGTGGCTGGACTCCCTGAGCAGTGTGACTGGCACAGCCTGGGAGCAAGCGGCATCATAATACAGAGCATAATGGCTGCCTTGTCTCCGGGGATGAGTTCAGGGACCTGAATCCCCCCCCCCCCCCACCCCTTTTGGTAATCCCAAGAAATCCATGAAATTCAAACACTGCAAGCTTTTATGTAATTTCCTCCTGTATCTAGAATAACTCAAGTGATCTGGGGGGGGGTGAACTGGATAAGCTCATCAAAGTCACCTTCATTACATCCCCCCCCCCCCCCCACGGCTGTCCTGGAACTTGCTCTGTAGTCCAGGCTGGCCTTGAACTCACAGAGATCCACCTGCCTCCACCTCCCAAGTGCTGGGAATTAAAGGTCATTACATCATTTTTAAAGATGAGATAGATAGTGACAGCTGAGAGGGAAGGATGCCCCATTAGGTAGTGGCAGGGCTAAAGCCAGATAACAGCTTCCTGCACTGACTCTGACTTCTGGACCTGGGCTTGGAGAGGCAGGGGTAAAGTAGTGAATAGTGAGTCTATGGCTTGACAGCTTGGTCAGTTCCTGTGACAAACCAGTCAACATGGATGGCACTAGGGTGGGACAACTAGCTGGCTTCTAGCAGAAGTTAAAGGCCAGGCCTCCAAGTCTAGCAACAGACTTGAAAGTGAGCTGCTTTCACTGCAGAGAACCTGCCCTTACAGTCATTTCCAGGTTTATGGCACTTCAAACCCCATTCTTCCTGTGGTTACTGTGTGGCTAAGGGATGGGAAAGGACCTCTTGTCCTGAAGACCTTGAAGGCTGAGAGACGACAGTGCAGATGTATTTGTATGCTGCCCCGTGCTGCATTCTTTGTGTCCTTCCTGGATCTATGCTTCTCCTCAGGCTGCAGGACACAGGATCGGTTTTCGCAGCTACCCCAAGGGGCTCAGCCAGGATTTAATGACCCATACCATGCTGTTGGTAGAAATGTAAACTGCTGCAATTCTTCTGGAGGCCAATTTGGCAAAAGTTTAACAGAAGTAAATATATACCCTTTCTGTTAAATTCTACATTTAGGAATTTGCCCAATATTTACACTGGAACAAATTTATAAGGAAATACAACAATGTTATCTTCAATTTCCTAGAAACAAGTAGCAGATACTACTTAAATGCCCTTCACTAAATGAATGATTAAATTATTATATAGTCAAACAATTGAATATAATGCAGCCATGAAAGAAGAACGACAAAAAACAAACAAAAATGACAAAAACGGGGCTGGTGAGATGGCTCAGTGAGTAAAAGCTCTTGCTGCACAAGCCTGGTCACCTGAGTTCAATCTCCAGAACCCACAGGCCCCCCCAAAAAAAAACAAAAAACAAAAAACCAAAAAACCAAAAACCAAAAAACCAAACCAAAACAACAACAAAAAAGCTATTTCTCAAAACTTTCTTGATCCTCAAATATGTGCTATGGCATACATATACATACTTGCACTCACATACATATCATATACATACTTAAAAAGATAATAACAAAAACAAAGATAGAGAATAAAAGGATGGCATAAACCCCAGGGTATTATATAGCACTGCTCTAAATAAGCAGAGCAAACACATGCCCAGGATTAACACTGCTCCAGGTACGTGCTGGGCTCTAGTTCTTGTTTGTGATTGTTGAGAAGCCAGAGTCTCAGCCTGTAACCAGATCATAGACAGGTCTCATTTTATAGTCCTGGCCTCAAATACACAACCTGTCTTTTCTTTCTTCTTGTTGGATAAGAACAGTATCGGGATCTGTGTTGCCTGGGTAGACTCACTTCCTGCTCTCTGCACATAAGTGTTTAAACAGCCCTGCCCCACTCCACTCTCTCTCAAAGCCTGTTTAATCAACTTTTTTTTTTTTTATAAAGTCAGGACACTTGGAAAACTTAATTCCATTTTTTATTATTCAACATTTTATACATAATAAATACAAACTTTTTACAGCCACTGTAAAGAAAGCGCATCTGCACGGAGGCTCCTCTGAGCCCTGACCTGTGCACGGTGACGCCGGGTTATTCGGCCTGGAGAGAAGGGTTATTTTTTCTTTTTAAAAAGGAGGCATATTTTTACAACTTTGTTTCTTAAAATAAAATTAGCAGCTCTTCCGAAAAATATTTTAAAATATAACAAAAGAGTTCAAATAACTCTGAGGTTATGGGAAAACTCAAATCCAAAAACAATTTGGTTAGCTAAAGAGAGTACAGGACTGGGTGGCAGGATCTGCCCTATTATAAGCACTTTGAAGATCAGCAAATTTGAAAATCGTAAAAAACACCCATTTAATTTTTTAAACTTAAGAATAAGTTTGATAAACATAAAAAGACCTCAAATAGATCAACAGATAAAGAAATGCAAAAAACCAAAAATCCAAATCCATGGAGAAGACTCATCAGAGTGTCACTGCTCAAGTGATCAAATGACTGAGAATCCCTTCAGCTCTGACGTCAGTCAAAATCCCACGGGGACATGTGAACACTTAGAGAGTCTCAGGAGGGATGGAGATACCAAAACATCACACAACCTTCAATCTGTGGATTTCATTTCCTAACCAAGGTAAGGGAGAATTGGCAAACATCACTTTGTACCCTGGGTCAAGAAGACCTACAGTCCACAGAGTGGGCAGCCCTTCTGGGCCCTGCTGCTGAAGCCAAAGGGAGCACCATGCAGCTCTTCCACGACCTGTGGGAGGTGCTGTTTGCTTGGTCTCACCTGTGCTGGTGTGCTGTCCTTTATCCTTTGCACAGAAAGAAGGTTTCCTCCCGGGGCCCACAGGTTCTTCACCTCAGACAAATGTCAGGGCAGTGGGACCTGAAGCTGGTCTGCACCAGTCACAACCCAGATGTCTGGCTTGGGACTAAAATAATATAAGGGCCTTCCCAGTAGAGAAGCGGAGCAATATAGGCCTCTGTCCTCAATGTAGCCAGACACTTGGGTTCAAAGGATACTGGTCAGAGGGTATACGCTGTAAAAACCAAGAGGAAAAAATACCCAAAGACAAAAAGAACATTAAAGTGGCTCATTTCAGATGTGGAAGTTCCATTTTTGCTTCTTCCATAGCCTCTCTTCTACTACTCTATGTGATGGGCAAGATGTGGCTTCAGCCCCTCCAGGTTAGCCCACTAATACTAAATGAATGGCATAAATATTAATACAAAGGACACTGTTATTTTCAATCTGTTAGTTGTAGAAGAGATGTGCATTAATGCAGTTGGCGCTAAGCTCAGGCAGTCCACTTTCTTCCCAGTAAGGTTGCATTTTCAGTATGGGAATGAACCTCGGGGAGGAGCCAGCCTCTCCTGGATCCCTCCTGCTTCCTTATACAGCTCACATGATCTGATTAATTCTTAATCAGAAGAGCAAAATCCACTTGAAGAAAGATGAGATCTTTGCCACAGCCTCGTGGCCACAGTAATATACTGTACGAGTGCACATGATTGGTAATCTCGGTCTGTGCCCTGGATCTAGGCCTGGCCTTGAGTCTCATATAAAAATGGGCCTCCATAAAGCATGAGAGCTGCTCCCCTCTGCTTCTAGGACCCACTATGACTTGTGCTATGATAGGAGAGATGACATGGAAAATGACAACAAAAAAGGCACAATCAGGCCAACCAGTCACATAGAATCCTCTCAGTTTTGCTCTGCTCAAGAGCCATCATCATGCAAAGGTGCCTAAAAACAAGACTGGCCAAACTCCAAGCCTGGCCATGATTGTAGCAGTAACGGAAGGTAAACCCACTGTCACACCAGTGTGATCTCCACATCCTCCATTTTCTCAGCTGGCCGTCTGTGGTTCTGTGTGGGTGGTGGGGGTGCTGCCCGAACCTGAGCAAGAGACAATTTCAGGATTGTCAGCTTCCTGATTGAGACTCTGGCACATGGAAAGCTCCAATGCTGCTCTTTATGGACACTGACACCTGAGGGCCTGGGAAATGCTCTCAGCTTTCCGTGTGCTCCTTCCCCTGAACAGCAGGCCCCGTTCTGCATGAAATGTCAGGTCAGATTGCTTGTTACACTGGAAGTCCCAAGGCACACAAGTTGCTGTAGTCCTAAAGCCCTTCTCCAAAGGAAAGGCCTGGGAGAAGGGCAAAGAGGACACAATACAGGGACTGGAACTGCTTTGCCATGTCTCTGAGGAGAGCCATGGGGAGGGGGGAGGCTGGAGAGGTGGGCTGGGGCCTTATTAAGTTACCTTAGGAACCTTGGATAGGCAGACACGGTGGGCCATGCTTGTAATCCCAGCATGCAGGAAGCAGAGGTGGGAGGGTTGGAGAAAGATGGAGGCCAGCTTGGGCTATACAGTCAGATTTTTGTTTCAAAAACTAAACCAAACCAAAAAACGTGGGACTGGAAATGCAGCCCAGTGGTACAGTGCTTGCTTAGCAGGCTCAAGGCTCTGGGTTCAATCCCCAGCACTGAAAAAAAGAGGTTAAATAAGAAAGAAAAGAAACAAGAAACTTCGGTTCCGTTCTATAGGCAGAGGTTTTGGTTGGTTGTACGGCGTGCCCGATCTGGGTAGGAGAACATGTAAGTGGGCAAAAGTACTTGGAAGAGGACTTAGGAGATGTTCTGGTCATTGAGATGAAGCAGATGTTAATCTGAATAGTGCAGAGGAGCGGGAATTCTGAGAGTAAACCCAGCAAAACTGTCTTTGTGTTGAGGGGTAGGAGGCAGCAGGAATGATTCCAGGGCATAAGGGAGGGCGTGGCTTCCACTTACCTACACAGGCAAGATGGAGAGGGAACAAGTGCAGAAGGGAAGAGATTTAATTCCATTTTGCTGAGTTTGCAGGGTTGGGGAAATTTAAGCTGTGATCCCACAAATCTGAAGCTTACGAGAGAGATATAAATGTGGGAGTTGTTGGTATGGGAACAGTTTTCACGGTGATGTGAGAAGATGAGATCGCTTGGGAAGACTAAGTTCGGCAGCCTCAACAGATGCAGCTGAGAGACAGAGGCATGAGGTGTATCTACAGAGATGGACAGGTGAGTCCTCTTTACTTCACTCCCCCTCACCTGCAGTCTTGCTACCACCATCTGCTCCAGCCTCCCGGTGGCTCCCCTCATGTATTCTGCTTCCTTCCTCCCTCTCATCCCCCACCACTCTTTTGTTCTTTTGAGACAGGGTTTCTCTGTGTAACCTTGGCTGTCCTGGAACTCATTCTGTAGACCAGGCTAGCCGAGAACTCAAGAGATCTGCCTGCCTCTGCCTCCCAAGTGCTGGGATTAAAGGCGTGCAGCTTCCTTCCACACTCTTTTACTAAGCTGCTAGAGTAATTTATTTTTCTTTTGACACAAGGTCTTGTTATTGTTATAGTCTAGGCTGGCTTTGAACTCATGGTTCTCCTACCTCAGCTTCTCAAATGTTAGGAATTACAGGCATGTGCACCTTGCTCAGCCAGTAGCAAGGTTTGCAAAATGTATAAGCAGCCAAAATGCTGTCCTGTTCTTCACCTTACAAAGTCTTCCCATAACAGTGAGAATTAAAATAGAGGCCCGTAACTCCAATACACATCTGCTGAATGTATGAAGTTAGTGGATCAAGGAGTCAAGGTATTAAATTTGGATAAAATAAAATTGCCTCATATCCTGTAGCTTACCAGTTTTCAGGCTAAGGCCTAGGAGTGTGGTGGTAGAGAAGAGTGCAGTGAGAGCAGAGTGCAGGCTAACAAACTCACTGCACAGATAACTACTTGTCAGAATATATTGTTCAAACATAAGTTCTCTGAGGTCATAAAGTATATCTTATTTCAAAGCCCTTCAAAAAAGTAAAAACAGAAAAATAGGTTCTTTTTAAAAAACGTACTGAAATGTAGAGTGATTTGACTGCATGCATGTCTGTGTACCATGTGCCAGCAGCATCCTTGAAGGCCAAAACAGGGCATTGGATCCCTAGAACTAGAGTTACAGATGGCTATGAGCAGTCATGGGGGTGCTGGGAATCGAACCCAGGTCCTCTGAAAGAGTAGCCAGTGCTGAAAACAAAACTCAGGCCCTCCGCAAGTGCTCTTAACTGCTCAGCCATCCCTCCAATACCTCTTTTTTTTTTTTTTTTTAAAGATAGATAGGGTCTGGCCTAGATTATGCTAATATAGACCAGACTAGCTCAGTACTCATAGACACTCACCTGCCTTTGCCTCCTGAGTGCTGGGATTAAAGGCATGCACCACTACATCTAGCTCATTTTCTAGCCTTTCTTTCTTACAGTTCTTTTTACTTCTCCAAACCATTGCATGACATCAGTAATAAAAAAGGGATCACAGGGGAAAAAATGAATATCTCACTTTAAATTTGTAAGCACTATGTAATCTATAACCCTTCAAAATAGGAGACTTACAGGCCGTAGCTTGCCATATGAGGTGTCAGGGGTCTGCCTTGATGCCTGTGAGAATCCTGGTGATTCAGCATGAAGGCTGTTTTCTGAGGAAGAGAATCCAAGAAGTTGATGAATGAGCAGTTAAGATGTAGTGTAGATACGAGTCTGAGAGGCACGTGCCCAGGACTCTTACCATTGGCTGAAGGAGACCGGGCAAAGAACTGGGAGCTCCTCTTATCTGGACTGGGATAAGGGCTGCTGGGAGGCTGGTCATACAGCGGCAGTGGAGGCAGGGATGTGTGCGGCTTGGGGGATGGAGAGATCTGCAGCAAAGGAGGCAGAGTTACTAAGTGATCTCCTAGGAAGGAGAGCTTGGCTGCTTCACTGCTCAGCATGCCTTCCCTTTCTTAGGAGCTAAGTTACAGCTGATAACCCTGTCAGCCTCACAGAAGCAAATGGGCCTAAAATAAATCCCAAAGCTTCAGAGTTGTGTTGTATTTCATTATTCTACTGAGTCTATCTTAAACAGTTACCAAGTCAAGCCATTCCCCGGGGTTTTCTATTAGGCAATTCAGTTGAAATTGTGAAGAATAAAATGGGGGACAAATCATTGGTTGAGTTCCTGACTTCCCTAGGTTTTCTACATGTCAGTGTAAGCAGTCACAATCACATGCTTTAACTGTCCCTCTGCCAGGCTTGCTGGAACAGAGCCCTCAAGAGGACACATTAAACTGACACTTTCCTGTAAAACCACACTTGGCTGTGGTAGGGAAATTGAGCCCCCTAGAGCTCTGGTAGAACCTGGAAGAGGCAGGGGTTCTCATGAGGTAGAAGGGCCAGGTTAGGCCATACTGCTGAAGTTAGATGGAGACATACACCCTCTCCCTGGCTTCTTTCTCTCCAGCAAAGCCACCTTTTAAATGATGAAATTTAGTATTTTAATGAATTCAGAGAAAACAGTGTGGAACAAGAATGAGGTGTAAGATGGTCATTTTCTACTAGGTCCTGACAAACCTCTAGTTTTCCAAATGCAGTCGTGCAGACACCTGGCTAGTGAGTGAAATGAGGACGAGGCTTGTCTATCTTTCTCCTCTCATGTACCTGGCTCTCTTTCGTCCATGGAGTGTCGCCATTCTCTGAGGCTGAGAGTTCTTCCACTAGCACCGATGGGAAAACGCCAATTCGCCCACTGAACTCCCCTTCCCAGAAGCCATCATCATCTTGGTTTTCTTTGTTCAAGATACGGATAATTGCTCCCTCAGGAAAGGACAACTCATCGTCTGTCTGGCCCTCATAATCATAAAGTGCTTTCACAAAACAGACTGGAAGTGAGAGAAAGATAAGGTGGTAAGAACAGTCAGATGTACTGCCTTTGTCCTAGATCTTGAGATAAGGTCTTCTCTGGAGCTGAGGCTGGTCTCAAACTTGCCAACAATCCTCCTGCTTCAAACTCCCAGCTGTTAGAATAACAGGTGTACACAACATGTCTAGCCAGATGGACTGATTTTACAACCACCCTTGTTCCATGACAACTAGCAAGCATCACACAAGAGAGGATAAGTTTTAAGTTTTTACTCACTGAAAGTAATTATGCTTCTACTGAACAGGACTTCAAATATAAGAAGACATAGGACGTAAAGTGCTTTTAAACCTACTGAAGCCTCACTTCCAGGTACTAGCTTAGCTCAAAACCATGACCAGATTGAGTATCTTATTTTAGTCTTTACCACTGGCATCTCCATTCAGGCTGCCTGAAACCAGCTCTGCTTCCGTGGAATTGCTGGACGTGTGTGACCGACTGTCCAAAGCAGCCAAAGACTGCAGCATGCTCAGTAGGCTGTTCGAGGTGGGAAACTGTAGGTATTTTTCTGGCACATAACCCACTTGGCCAACTTTATTTCGAGCCTGTGTAAAAGACAGGGTTGGGGATGACAGGTTTGTACATACAACTTGGACAGAGCATACCAAGAACCAAAACAAATGCCTAAAACATCACAAGAAGGGGTGATATGAGCAAAGGAATATACCTTTACCCAGTCTTCCATATCTCCATCTTCAATCACTTCTAACACCTCATGTTCCTCAATGGTCAACTCATCTGGTTGAGAAGCCTGCAATGTAGGATGGCCATGGACAAAATCAAAAAGGTTAGATAAAGAGCAGATGTGAGCTGGTCATAACAAAAGCCAGGGATCAAAATATTGAAATGATTTTGAGAAACAAAATTTCAGTATTGTAAAACTATCATGATGAGGTGAAGTTTTACTTCAGAAAACTAAACAAAATAAAACTGCAACAGAAACTGGATCCTCAAGAGGTAATCAGGTTCAGTGAGCAGAGTGCCATGCTGGAGCAGAGGGCCTGGATGTCGGCTTCAGCTCGCTTATCTGCCAGAAGTTACTCAGCACAATGCCTCCATTTACTCCAAATGTCACTCTTGTCATTCTCTGAAGAATGGTGGTCAATGTGGCAAGTATAAGCACAGAACCAAGATGACCTGGGAGGCATAAGTAACAGAGAAGGCACTTGAATGGAAGTGCTACCAGAGGCTGTCATGGAAGTGCATGCAGTGGAAACGCGGACACTATGTACATGGATTGTGTGCGGCTTGAGCAGTGCCTAGGGCTCCTCTGGGACCACTGTAAAGTTGTGGCCAAAAGAAGAAAGTTATAAGCAAGCAAATGACTGAGGCTGGGCTTTGCTCCACCTTGAGTGTGGAGACTAGGCTGATCCACATGGATGCTTCTCCATTAGGTGTCGCAGCTTTACCATCTCAGATGGCACCCGCCATCATGTCTGCTTTTGAGACACAGAGCCTGGAGTAAACTCAGATGCTCCATAAGGAACTCCACAGAGAGAGCGAGAGAGCAAGAGAGCGAGAGAGAGAGAGAGAGAGAGAGAGAGAGAGAGAGAGAGAGAGAGAGAGAGAGAGAGAGAGAAAGACAGACAGACAGACAGGCAGAGATAGAGACAGAGAGAGAGCGCGAGGGGGGAGGGTGGAGCGAGGGAGCGGGCCTCTACCAAGGCTGACAACATGTGACCCTCATCTTCTGGTTCTCTAGTAAAAAGCCTTCAAAGCTTTCCTCAAGTCCCACTATCACACAAAGCTTTCAAGTATAAAATATCTCCAAATTATACAAATAAACAAAAAGAAGGTAATAAAGCAAGTCACTTTTTTTTTTGGATACAGGATCTCATGTAGCCCAAGCTGACCTCAATTTTGCTATGTAGCAGAGGACCTTGAAGACCTTGAATTTCTGATCCTCTTGCATCCGCGTACTGAGTGCTAAATCAACTGGTACACTGCACCACAACTGGTGGTGAAAGCGAGTCACTTCCTGAACCTATTTCCCATTGCATTAAAACTCAGATTATGGATGATGCCATAGCTTTCTGACACAGAAACAGGACTGAAGATGAATGATGATTAAGAACACTCCAATGGGCTGGGCAGTGGTGGCGCACACCTTTAATCCCAGTACTTGGGAGGCAAAGGCAGGCGGATCACTGTGAGTTTGAAGCCAGCCTGGTCTACAAAGTGAGTCCAGGACAGCTAAGGCTACACAGAGAAACCCTGTCTCAAAAAACAAAAACAAAACAAAACAAAAAAGAACACTCCAATGATAGGTTATGAAGAAACGCCTATTTATTTACACTTTATATTTTTTCAGTGGAATTTTTGTTTTGTTTTGTTACTCTGTTACTTCATTATTGTGTGCCAGGCAAGGTGACACAAGACTCAATTCCAGGCTGAGACAAGAAGAGGAGTTCTAGGCTAGCCTGGGTTACAAAGTGACATCCTGTTTAAAAAGTACAAAAAACCAAATACAACCCAACAAAGTCACTAGTAAATACACTAGCAAAAGGTACCTTAGAACAGCCGGGCACAGTGGCGCATGCCTGTAATCCCAGCACTCTGGAGGCAGAGGCAGGAGGATCTCTGTGAGTTTGAGGCCAGCTGTTCTACAAAGTAAGTCCAGGAGAGCCAAGGCTACACAGAGAAACCATGTCTTGAAAAACAAAAAAAAAAAAAAAAAAAAACCCAAACCCAAACCCAAACCCAAAAACCTTTGAAATGAAGTCATTTTCCTAAGTACATGCAAGACTTAGTATCAATACAGCTAGACTTGAGTGTGTGTGAAGCAAGGCAGGAGGGCACAAAACACCTTTATTATTTTTAATCTTTTGATGATTTTGAAACAGAGTTTCTCTCTTTCTAACTTTCTAGGGTTCTAGCTTTGGCTGTCCTGAAACTTACTCTGTACACCTGGCTGGCCTTGAACTCATACAGATCCACCTGCCTCTGCCTCCTGAGTGCTGGGTAAAAAGTGTGTGCTATCACCACAGGGCTCAGAACACCTTTAAACATACTGTTGTCCCGTGACAATCTATGGAGGTCCATGTCTAGATTTGCAGCAGTAGGCTGACAAAAGCAAGCACCAGAGAGATGGTGTGTAAGATCTGCAGGGAGGGGCCCTGTGGGCCTCTCAACGCCTTGAGCCATAATATTTCCTGTTCTCTGAACACACTGTGCTCTTCGTTCCTGTTTCTTCCCTGTGATCTCTGTCTGTAGCCCTCCTCTGTCTTTCTAATGAGTAGGTTAAATTGCTCTAAGTGTTAAGTCCAGCTTCAGTCTATTTCTTTTTTTTTTTTTTTAGATTTATTTCTTTATTATGTATACAATGTTCTGCCTGCATGTGTGCCTGCCTGCCAGAAGGCGGCACCAGATCTCATTATAGATGGTTGTGGAGCCACAGCGTGGCTGATGGGAATTGAACTCAGGACCTCTGGAAGAGCAGACAGTGCTCTTAACCTCTGAGCCATCTCTCCAACCCTTCAGTCTATTTCTATGGGCAAAAGAATGTAAGATGCTGTTGAAGGGCTGGAGAGATGACTTAGCTGTTAGAGCACTTGCTGCTCCTGCAGAGAGCCTGGGTTTAATTTCCAGTACTCCCAGGGCAGCTCACAACTGTTTGTAACTCCAGTTCCAGTGGACCTGGCACCCTTTTCTGGCCTCTGTGGGCACCAGGCACAAATGTGGCACATAGACACACATGCAGGCAAAATATACATAAAAATATTAAAAAAAAAGATGTCTTTGATTTTTAGGGTCCTTCCTATACTACCCCCAACTAGAATATAAGGTACATTAAGGGTGGAGGTTTTCTTTCTTTCTTTTTTTTTTTGGTTTTTCGAGACAGGGTTTCTCTGTGTAGTCTTGGCCATCCTGGACTCACTTTGTAGACCAAGCTGGCCTCGAACTCACAGCGATCCGCCTGCCTCTGCCTCCCGAGTGCTGGGATTAAAGGCGTGCGCCACCACGCCCGGCTGAGGTTTTCTTTTTATAAAAAATCAATGTCACATTCCTATCTATCTCTTATCTATCTATCTATCTATCTATCTATCTATCTATCTAAACACTGCTGGTAGATAGAGTTCACTTATTTCTTAAGTGAATGGGACATTTGACAAGCTTTTCCATATAGAGTTACTGAAGAGATTGTGATTTGTGGCACAGCTCGTGTTTCCCCAGAACAGAAGCTATTTGCTTCTTTCCTTTTACTTCTGAGAGACCTCTGCATGCCTTGGACACTGACTTCCATGCATGACACTCGTTAGTTGCTCATCCCTGTGGGTTTCCTTTTAGAGTGACTTGAAGAAGCAGGACTATGTTTCTTTATTCTCTTATCCCAACAATGGAGAGCAAGTAGCTAATAAATGTCTACTAAATTATTCAGCGAGTCAGAGATCCATTCCCACTTATCTTTAAATTTCTGCATTTTGTCTGTTTTAAGCCAGGCTTATCTACTATAGAAAGCTGAAGAGTGTGCACACAGGCTGTGGAGACACACTACAATTTGGTACTCTTCCTTTGTATTTGACTTCAAGAACAAGTTTGTTTTTTTTTTCTCCCTTTGATCTGGGGTCTCACTTTGTAGATCTGGTTGGCCTGGAACTCACAAATATCTGCTTGTCTATCTCCACAGTGCTAGCATTAAAGGCATGCACCACACAGTTCTTTTTAAAAAATCTTAGGTTTTTGTTTGTTTGTTTTGAGACAGGGTTTCTCTGTGTAGCCTTGGCTGTGCTGGACTTGCTTTGTAGTTAAGGCTGGCCTCGGACTCACAAAGATCCGCCAGCCTCTGCTGAAATTATAGGCGTGTGTCACCTAGCCCAGCTCTTAAAAAATCTTATGTGAGTTTTGTCTGCATTATGTCTGTGCAGTTTTGGTAAAAAAAAAAAAAAAAAAAAAAAAAATCAGTTCTCTTTTTCTATCACATGCTTGATTCTAGGGATCAAGCACTGGCCCCTGGGCTGGGGATTGGAACCCAGAGCCTTGTTTGTTAGTGAAGTACTCTACTACTGAGCTTAACGGGTTTTGTTCATTCTCCCAAGACAGGGTTTCTCTGTGTAGCCTTGGCTGTCCTAGACTCGCTTTGTAGACCAGGCTGGGCTGAACTCACAGAGATCCACCTGTATCTGCTTCCCTGAGTGCTGGGATTAAAGGAACTCACCACCATGCCCAGCTTATAGTTTCTTAATTTCTTTCTTTCTTTCTCTTTCTTCCTTGTCTTTTCTTTTCTTTCCTTGTTGTTGTTTTCAAGTTTAGCCTGAGCTAAACTTTTGATCCATAGACACATTTTTCTAGTGTGGGTTACCATAGAGAAATGACTGGATCTATCAGCAGAAGGGATGGGGAAGAATGTGAGATGTCTGAAATCAGATGGGCGCTTAGGACTCTCCTTTTAAGTATCAAATCTTTTTTCTGGAACTCCCAAGTAAGTATAAAAATAAGAAGTAACAGCATCAGGAAATAATTTGGGCTTTATACTTTGGAAGACCTTTCCAAGTATCTCAGAAGTTGATTCCACATTTTTACAAGATTATTAAAAACAAGTTACATTGGTAAAAGCACTAACCCTTCTAGGAAAATGTTTACATTTAACAAATGGATGCCAAACTCAAAAAAGCCCACAATTACTGGTATTGAGTAGTAGATGTAAGCCAACTGTCAGCACACAGTGGTGGTGGTGAGGTGTCCATGCACAATAAGCTGAAGATGCTCTCTACACTCTCCCCTTTGGTACTCTTCTACTGTGTCTTACTACATGGGGGTCAGAGAAGGACTTATTTGTTCATACCTTCCTTGTATCATTCATTTTCTCATTCTACAATCATTTACTGTGCCCAGGCACTGTCACATGTGCTGAACACACACACAGACAAAGCACACAAAGTTCCTGTTCTTGTGGATCTTCAGCCAGACAAAGACATATGAAAATAGGCAAGATACATTTTAGCTGGTTATAAATGACCAACTGTGCGCTCGGTGATGTTATGGAGTGTACAACATATGCAGTGGTACTGTAAGATTACAATGGTAGCATCTGTCTGTAATCCCAGTCCTTGGGAGGTTGAGGCAGGAAGACTTCCACAAGGTATCATAGGCTACAGAGTGAGACCTATTTCAAAAAATAGAATTATAATGGAGATGAAAAGTTGTCACTGAATAATGTTGTAGCCATCTTGATACCATAGTGCAACACTCTCTACTCACATGCTTGTGGCAGTGATTGTATAAATAAACCCGTGTGGCCAGTCATACAGAAGTATGGCATATATTGTTATGCAGACTAAACAGCACTTGATAATAGGGCATGGCAAAGGCTTGCGAATCTACTGTACTATTTCTTTCTTTACTTATACTATTTGTTCATTTTTTGACACAGATTGGCCTGGAACTTTTGGTGTAGCCCAGGCTAGCATTATCTTCTGGTCTTCCTGATTCAAGCTCCTGGGTGTTGGGATTCTAGGCATATGTTACTACATTCTGCTTAGTGATGTATTAGAACATAGACCTCCTACTTAAAATCTTTACGGGCTGGAGAGATGGCTAAGTGGTTAAGAGCAACATCTGCTCTTCTAGAGGTCTTGAGTTCAATTCCCAGCAACCACATGGTGGCTCACAACCATCTATGAGATCTGGTGCCCTCTTCTGGCGTTCAGGCAGAACACTGTATACAAAATAAATAAATAAATCTTTAAAAAAAAATCTTTACCATAGAGCTGACCCAGAAGGTACATATATACAATTCCAACACTTGGGAGGTAGAGGCAGTAGGATTGGGAATTTAAGATGATCCACAGCTACAAGTGGGTTTGAGGCTAACCTGGGCTACATAAGACTCCACCACATACACACTATGTTTACTGTAAAGCAACAGCCCTGCACGTCTCAAGCTTATACTATCATTGATTGCATCATTGTCTCTTGTGCTGGGTTTAGTCTCATTTGCTTTGTTCATTATGGCCTGATGAGCAGTAGTAAACCATATAGAACACACAACTCAATGAGCAGTGGGTTCTACTATCAGGCTATGGACACTCTGTCTGCATGCCACTGAAATAATTTAATGCTGCATTCTTGTTTTGTTTTTGTTTTTTCTAGACAGGGTTTCTCTGTGTAGCCTTGGCTGTCCTGGACTGGCATTATAGACCAGGCTGGCCTCAAACTCACAGGGATCCACCTGCCTCTGCCTATTGAGTGTTAAGTGTTCGGATTAAAGGTGTGTGTGCCACCACCGCCTGGTGATTAATGCTGCATTCTTTTTTTTTTCCGAGACAGGGTATCCTTGACTGTCCTGGACATGCTTTGTAGACCAGGCTGGCCTCGAACTCATAGTGATCTACCTACCTCTGCCTCCTGAGTGGAGTGCTGGGATTAAAGGCGTGCGCCACCACCGCCCAGCCTAATGCTGCATTCTTAAGAATGGATTACAACTGTTAAACAGTGACTGTCATAATAAATGAAAGAGGACAATGGGTCAGAGTAGGTTGACCTTAGGCGGTACATTTGTTTCTTTTCTAAAGGAAGTTTAAATAATACTTACTTTATTTTATTTATGTGTATGGGTATAAGTGTAGTTGCCCTCAGAGGCCAGAGGTCTGGAGTTGGACCTCTGGTTGTGGTTGTCATGCACCCTAAGTGGATGCTGGTAACTGAACTTGTGCCCTCTGTAAGGGAAAGAATAGCTTCTAACTGCTGAGCCATCTCTCCTGCAAGGGAGAGAGGTAGGCAGCTGAGACTTGAGGAAATAGAGCTCTAGGCAGAAGAAATGACCAGTACAAAGATGTTTAGGGGTTAGGCATTGGATGCTCCCGGAGTTTGAACTGCAGCCACTCCCTACCATAGTGGATTTTTTTCTACAACTGCTCTATAAGACATTTCCCTCTAGTTTTAATCTTGAGGGGCATCCTAAAGGAGGGTCTCTGCCAAGCTGTGGTGTGAGCTCTAGCCACTGAGAATTTATTGGATGCCAGGTACTATGCTTAGTGCTTTGTTATGAAGTGTTACTTAGTGTTCCTAGTGAATACTGCTCCTATGATACAGGAAAACAAACAAATCAAGAAACCCTTAAAATCAACAAAACCCCTTAAAAAAAACAAAACAGGCTCACAGAGACCAAGCGTACAGTTGGGTAGCTCAGAGCATCAGAGACAGGGGTTTAAGCAGAAAAGTCTGATGGCAGGGACCCAACATGTCACCACCACATCCTGTTGCTATCAACAAACGGCAGCTTTATGCTATTCAGCATAGTGTAAGCAGATGCAGTTTCATTTATTCTTAGAGTTGTCACAATTTACCATCACAGATATATGGGGAGATACAAACCTTATAGGAATAAACAACTTTGCAGGTGAGTGGGTAATTTCTTAAGGTGCCAGAAGGGCTGGAGCTGCTGTCATCAAAAACATCCATATTGTCTTCAAACTCTTCTCCTTCTTCTCTTTCAGCATCTGCATTAAGCTAGGAAAAATTAGAAGCCATTGGCTACTTTGTTTATTTCATGAAAATGGTAGAAAATAGGAAAAAAAAAAAGAAATCTGCTTCAAAATATTAATTTATCTATTCAACTATCTATTCAGATGTCTATCCTCAATTCCATTTTACATATTATAAAAGACCAGAGTGAAATGCTGGGTCAGGTGTAGTGTACACGTCTTTAATCTCAGCACCCAGGAGGCAGAAGCAGGCAAATCTTTATGAATTTGAAGTCAGCCTGGTCTACACAATTTCAGACCACTTGGGGCTACATCGAGAGACTGTGTCTTTAAAAACAAGTAAACCATCAGGCTGGGAGGCTGGTGGTTTTGTAAAAGTACTTGGCATACAAACCTTGATGCTCTGAGTTCCAGCAGCAGATCCCATGGTGGAAGGAAAGAACTACCTCTCAAGGATTGTCCTCTGACCTCCACATGCACAACTGAGACACACAGGCACATTTGTGTGTGCACACACATACATACACACATGTATGAACAATAATAAAGTAATTCAAGCATTTGGGAAGAGGAGGCTAGAATTCACAGCTGTCTTTAGCTAGGTAGTGGGTTTTGAGCTAAATGAGACTCTGTCACAAACCTTTTCAAGTATACAAGAAGGACTTTATCAGTATCCTTTCACTTTTTGCTGTTAAATTCTGGCTAACAAAGGCCTCTTAGCATTTTAAAATGCTAACATGAGGAAACATCAAAGATGGCCACATGTTACCAATGATGTGGAGAAACAGCCTTGTAACTATGGTAAGTAGAAATGCAAATTCACACACTACTTTTAGAAAATATAGTGCCCAACACAGAGCTCAACCCATAACCAATAGCAGAGTTAAATATGATAAAGTGCTCTGTTACTGAAAGACATTACCAGAATCACAGTGAAGGGGTGGGCTGGAGATGGAGCACAGTTTTTAAGAGTACTCTTGCATAGTATGCAATCAGACCCGGGTTCCATTCTCCACACCCCCAAAACCATGTGTGGTGGTGGATATGCCTGAAATTTCAGCACTCAGGAGGCAGAAGCAAGAGAATCAGAAACTCAAAGTCATCTTTGGCCACATAGCAAGTCTGAAGCCTGCAGGAGTTACAAGAGACTCTGTTTCAAAACAAACAAACAAACAAACAAACAAATCCCTCCACCCCACAATGAAGCCAGGCACGATGGATCATGTCTGTAATATCCACACTCAGGAGGCTGAGTCAGAACTGCTTCGAGTGTGATTCTAGTCTAGGCTACAAGGTAATACTTGGGAGCACATGCCTGTAATCTCAGCACTTGGATAGCAAAGGCAGGAGGATTATCTTTGACTATAGAGTGAGTTCAGGCCAGCCTGGGCTACCTGAACCCCTGTAACAACCAACCAACCAACCAACCAACCAACCAACCAACCAACCCCTCAATCACTCAGAACACAACCCACAAAACAATAAAAACCAGCCAACTAAAACCCACCACAATGAGATATCACTCCACATTCATTAGTGTCTTTATCATCAAGAAAAGAAAAAAGACCGTGTGTTGCTGAGGATGTAGCAAAGCTGGAACCTTATATACTGGCAGTTGGACTGTAAACAGTACAGCTGCTGTGGAAAACAAGATAATGTTTCCTTAAGTTAAACACAGAAGCACAGAAAATTTCCCTGGGTATACACCTAAAAGTACCAGAAGCGTAGACTAGAACAAATGTTTACAAACTAATGTTCACCGTATCAATATTACAACAGCCACAGTTCCACTAGTAGAGGAATAGGTAAATGAAACAATACACACAGATAATGGAATATTACTTAGTCTTAAAAAGGAACGAATGTTGGCCTACACTTGCTACTATATGGATATATTTTGAAGACATTATGCTAAGTAAAGTAAGCCATTGCAAAAAGATAAATACCGCCTGGCGTGGTGGCGCACACCTTTAATCCCAGCACTCTGGAGGCAGAGGCACGCAGAGGCCAGCCTGGTCTACAAAGTGAGTCTCGGACAGTCAAGGCTACACAGAGAAACGCTGTCTTGAAAAACAAACAAACAAAACAAAACCCCCCAAAACAAAAGAACAAAAAGTAAATACCAACTCCATTTCTTTCTTTTTCTTCTTTTTTTGAATGTGCATTGGTGTTTTGCCTAAATGTATGTGTGAGGGTGTCTACTCCTCTGGACAGTTGTGAACTACCATGTGGATGCTAGGAATTGAACCTGGGTCCTCTGGAAGAACAGTCAGTGCTCTTAACCCCTAAGTCACTCTAAAGCACCATCCGTTTCTAAGAAGTATGAAGAATAGCCAAAGTCACAGATATAAAGTTGCACAGCATTTGTTGGGACTGAAGGTGGCTCATGGGAGTTATTGTTTACTAGCTACAGAGTTTTAGAGGTTTCATTTGAGACAGAGTCTCCTATGTATCCCAGACTGGTCTCAGGCTGGACTCAACTTGGAATTCTTCAGTTCTTCCTTTTTGAGTACTCAGATTACAGGTAAGGCCACCATATTAGAGTCTTCTCTCTCTCTCCCCTTCCCTCTCTGTCTTTCTTTTTTTTCTGGTTTTTTAAAGAGACAGGGTTTCTCTGTATAGCCTTGGTTGTCCTGGACTCGCTCTGTAGACCAGGCTGGCCTCAAAGTGATCCATCTGCCTCTGCCTCCCTCAATGCTGGTATTACAGGCGTGTGGCATGTGCCTGGCTACTGTTGTTGTTGCTGCTACTGTTTCTTCCTTCCTCCCCCTCTTCTTCTTCCTCCTTCTCCTTCACAATTTAAGGTGTGTGTGTGTGTGTGTGTGTGTGTGTGTGTGTGTGTGTGTGTGTGTGTGTGTACACTCAAGTACCAGCCAGAGGCATCAGATCCCCTGAAGCTTGAGTTACAGGGGATGCTAGTCACCTGCTGTGCTGCTGGGGACTGGGTCCTCTGCATGAGCAGGGCAAACATTCTTGGCCACCAAGCCATCTTTCTACCCTTTTAAACATATTTCATATAGTCAGAAGACTTTTCTTTCACACTCTAGGGAAAGTTACAGGCATTTTACTGTATTACACAAAATACTCAAACATTTATAAAAATGGGGTAGAACAAGTTTCCAAAAATACATATGGAATGTTAACATGTACTGTGCTTTGGTACTGGGAATCAGTCCAGAGCACTTTCTCTTGCCAGCATGGGCTGATATAAACATTCCTTTGCCTTTTCTGTTTTTAGTTCATGTTTGATTCTCATGGAAAGGACTAGAAGGCTTTAGTGACAACAGGAGCCACTGTCAGATGCTTTGTGTGGCTCTAGCAGTTTTCTAAAGCATAGTATCTCTTTCTTTTCCTTCTTCACTGTTTTCATGTTTTCTTGACCCAACATTTCTAAAATCCCACTCTTCTTTACTCTTTTATCTTAAGGACTACACTCTTAACCCTTCCTTCTTTAATCAAGACAGTTCTTCTTAGCCATACTTACATTTTTTTCTTCCTTAAATGTTGTAAATGCTTACTCCTCTGGCAAGGGCAGTAAGAACCATGTGGGAGTTCTTTTAGTGGCTGTCTTCTGCTACTTAGCACCCTCAGCTTTGGGGTACTCTTACAGATAGGAAGCAGTGACTGGCAGGCTGGATATAAATACTGAATACATCACTTACTTGCTGCATGTGACCGTGGGCAAGTCATATGGTTTCTAAACTTCAGTGACCTCACCTTTCTAATGAAGACAATTACTTTTTTCCAGAGCTATCATAAAGATTAAAGGAGGCAATGCATTTTAAACCCCTAACACTCACTTGGCAAATGGGAGGTACCTAGTATGTCATTACTTTTTGCTGGTTTTATGAGGCACAGAGAATCAGCTGAAGAATTTGTTGACACCCAACAGAGAGAAAATCAGGTACTTGTAGAAAACTGACTAGCAGACCCTCTGAATTCTCCTTAGAGAAGTAACTGTAGAGCAGAGGCCTTAGCTCCAAACACTGCCTAAGTAGATAATATATAAACAGTGTTCCAAAGCAGGTGGAATACTAGGGATCAGATTTGAATCTCATGTCAGAAACAATTTAAAAAACTGGTCATCAAAAAACAAAACAAAACAAAGAACAAAAACTGGTCATCGTGCAGGGTGGTGGTGGTGCACACCGTTAATCCCAGCACTTGGGAGGCAGAGGCAGGCGGATCACTGTGAGTTCAAGGCCAACCTGGTTTACAAAGTAAGTCCAGGATAGTCAAGGATACCCAGAGAGACCCTGTCTTGAAAAAACTAAACAACAACAACAACAACAACAACAAAATGATCATGAGCCTGTAAGATGGCTCCATGGGTAAAGGTGCTTGCCACCAAGCTTGATGAACTCAACTCAATCCCTGGGACCCTCATGGTAGAAGGAGTGAACTGAGAACTCCAGAAGTTGTCCTTTGACCTCTATTTGATTAATATGGCATGCCCTACCCTCAATAAGCAAATGTAATAACATAAAAATATGATAAAATATATGAAAGTTTTCAAGACACAGGCAGCCAAGCAATGAAAGACAGCGGTGTCTGGGGAATGGAAAACAATTTATTCAACTTACTGTCAGAACAAGTTTCTGGGCAGAGGACAATGTGCCTCCCCTTTGACTTGAGTGTGAAACAGGGAGTTCAGAAGGCAAGGTGGCTCGAGTTCGGACCGCAGTAACAAGGAGAGCAGAAACGGATCCTGGGACATACGCAGAGGCCTCAAGTCTTCAGCCGAGGGTGCTTAGTGTATGTATATAAATAAAGCAGCTGAAGCTAGAAACAGAACCACCTAGAAGAGCCAGTTATCTCTAGAGCTCACACAGGTTTGGGAAACGACTTGCTTTCCCTAAGGCACAACACACCAGGTGGGGCTCG
This sequence comes from Acomys russatus, assembly GCF_903995435.1. Classification (NCBI taxonomy): domain Eukaryota; kingdom Metazoa; phylum Chordata; class Mammalia; order Rodentia; family Muridae; genus Acomys; species Acomys russatus. Next base: position 53,230,252 of record NC_067143.1, on the reverse strand, counting down.
TAGGAGTAGTAAGAATATGGAAGACACAAGCAGTGCCATCTACCGACAGCTGCAGCTGCATTAGCAGAACACAGCACTCAACAGCAGCAGAATACACGCTCTTGTATATCACATACTGGGTCGCAAAAGAAGTCTCAGTAATTTCAAAGAACTGAGGTATGTTACTCATCTACAGTGTCACTAAGCTGGAAATCAAAAGCAGAAATGTATCTGGAAAGCCTCCCCAAAACTTGGAAACTCAACAACATACTTGTAACTAAGTAACCACTCAGTGAAGACACTGAAAAGCAGCTAAAAAGTATCTTTAATTGAATAACACACTAGCAGAACTATGCAAAGAACCTAAAGGAATATGTAGCAGGAATATTTATCAAATGCCTCCACAAGAAAGGGGAAATGTCTAAAATCAATATCCCCAGCTTCTACCTGAAAAAAAAAAAATCATAAAAGAGCAAATTAAAGTGGGGCATGGTGGCACACGCCTCTAATCCCAGTACCCGGGAGGAAGAGGCAGGTGGATCTTTGTGAGTTCCAGGTCAGCCTGGTCTACAAAGTGTGTCAAGGACAGCCAAAGCTACACAGAGAAACCCTGTCTTGAAAACAAAGAGAAAAAAAAAAAAGAAAGAAAGAAAGAAAGAAAGAAAGAAAGAAAGAAAGACCAAAAACTCAGGTAATTGAATTTATTCCCTGGGCTAGGGAGATGGCTCAGCAGTTAAGAGCACTGTCTGCTCTTCCAGAGGTCCTGAGTTTAATTTCCAGCAACCACATGGTGGCTCACAACCATTTGTAGTAAGATCTGGTGCCCTCTTCTGGCTTGCTGGCACACATGCAGGCAGAACACTGTATACATAATAAATAAATACAACTTTAAAAAAAATTTTATTCCTTCTCAAGTCTCTGATGAGGCTGAAGACAAATAGTTTAGTTTTACAATTAAGCTTAGTTGTTTAGGGGTTAAGATGTTTGCAGGTCTAGATAGATCTTTTAAGTTGATAATGATGAGATATGATAGATATTGATTTACATTCAGAATTTTAGACACACCAAGATGTTTTCTTCAAGGCTGCCAAATACAAATAGCCAAAACACTATGAATGTAACATTTATATAATTCCTAGTTCTTCCATGCTTCTTCTTGCTGTAGGTAGTTTATTGTACCTATGTGTAATAATATAAGTGTATATGTAAAAACACTATTTAATAACAAAAAAATTTAAAAAGAGCAATTTAAATTCAAATTAAACAGGAGAAAGAAAATATGGAAATAATTAAAATATAAGCAAAATGAATAAAACAGGAAAATATGAAAAAAAATTCAACAAAACCAAAAGTATGTTCATTGTGGAGAGCCTCCGTTAGAACAGAATGATCAGGGGGAAAAAGAGGAGACAAAACCATACAGGAATAAGAGTGATGACTGACATCCCTACAGATGCTCCAGATACTCAAAGAGTAATCAAGAATATTATAGACAGCTTTGTGCCAGTAACTTTGGTAGTTTGGATAGAATAGACAAAAAATTTACAAGAACAACGAAAAACCCCAAACCTAATTATTAGTCTTTCAAGGCAAGAGTATCTGTAAACCCAGCAGAGGAAGGAAGAACATTCAAGGTCACCATGTTTACATAGTGAGTTCTAGGCTTATCAGGGCTATAAATGGAGATCCTGTCTCAAAGTCAGCCTTTCCCCAGCACTTTTTAAACTTTAATTTTGAGACAGGGTTTCAGTAAGTTGCTCAACTTGGCCTTGAGCTCACTCACTAGCCCAGATCTTGCACTTGTGATCTACCTGCCTCAACCCTGCAAGTAGCCGAATTACAGTCACCAGGATTGGTTTCTGAAAACATTAACTATGTAGCCTAGTCAAAAGCACATGTTGGTAGTATTTATCTAACCCAAACCCAAGACTTACAAAATTACAGTAATCATCCAGAACAACCCAAACATCCATCAATGGGTAGAATAACAGCAAACAGCTACAGCTATATAACACAATTTTGCTCAGCAATAGAAATAAGCTGTCAACATACAGAAACAACATGTGTGAGCCTCAAAATCATCACATTGAGTTTTCAAAGTTCCACACAAAAGAGTAGATATGATTATCTTTATCTAAGTTCCAGAAAATAAACACTAACCCAAAGTGTCAGAAAGCAGATCAGCTGTTACCCAACGAACAGAAAATAAAGGTAATTACAAAAGAGAATAAATGTGATTACAAAAGAGAATGAGGAAAGTTTGGGAGACGCTTCCACTGGTGTACACATATGCCAAGACATACCAGAATGTGTATGTTCAACACATGCAGTTGAAATGTATGTTTTCAACTTCAATAAAGCTGCTGAATAAAGCTTGGGAATCTGAATGTCAATTGGTCACACGGTACATGAAAATTTAACACAACTACTAATGGCGCTGGAAATAAAACATGGGGGTGGTGGTGCACACCTTTAATTCCAGCACTTGGGAAGCAGAGGCAGGTGGATCTCTGTGAGTTTGAGGCCAGCCTGGTCTACAAAGAGCCAAAGTCACACAGAAAAACCTTGTCTTGGAAAAAAAAAAAAAACCCTAATGATGATTTTTAAAAAAAATTACACAGTAATTAAAATGACAAAGATTAGAAGAAGATAGAAAAATCCCACAGAGTAAGGGCATGTGGTCTCAGGGCTGCAGAGGCAGACACCTGCAGATTCAAATGTCATTTCTCCTCACTCACAAGTTGTAAGGAGATAACAAAAAATCATTACATTTTTACAAATTCTCACTATACACAAAATAAAGTTGATAAAATGCCATATTATTTCATCTGTGGTGAGGTGGCATACATCCACTTTCCTTACTATTTTTTCAAGACTATGATAACAAACATTATCATTATCTCTCCCAGTATTGGGAAAAATAGAGTAAGCACATCACCACTTGTAACTATAGTGACTTTTTTTTTCTTTTTGAGACAGAGTTTCTCTGTGTAGCCTTGGCTGTCCTGGACTCACTTGTAGACCAGGCTGGCTTTGAACTCACATCAATCCACCTGTCTCTGCCTCCCAAGTGCTGGGATAAAAGGTATGCGCCACCATGCTCAGCAACTATAGTGATCTTTAAAACGACTTAAAAAAAAATATATATATATATTTATTATTATGCATACAGTGCTCTGTCTGCATGCACGTCTGCAGGCCAGAAGAAGGCACCAGATCACAGTATAGATGGTTGTGAGCCACCATGTGGTTGCTGGGAATTGAATTCATGACTCTGGAAGAGCAGTCAGTGCTCTTAATCTCTGAGCCATCTCTTCAGCCGTAAAACGACATATTTTTATTATGTGTATGTGTGAGTGTGTGGGTATGGGGAGGAATATGCACATGAATACAAGTGCCCAGAGGTCAGAGGTGTCAGTTTCCCCTAGAGCTGGGGTTACAGGCTATTCTAAGTCTGCTGATGTGGGTGCTGAGACTTGAACTCAGGTTCTCAGAAAGAGCAGTATGTGCTTTTAACTACTAAGCCATCTCCCCAGCCCCCTTCTTTAGTGATTTTGTGGCAGAACAGAACTCTTTGAAGTTTCAGTCTTTTGATTTTATTATAATTATGTATTTTTTGACCAATGCTCATGACCCTTGATTCCTAACCATCCCAGTCTCAGGGAAACATTAACTGTCTACTTCTATGAGATCAGTATGTTTTGTGCACGGGCTCATGTGTGCACTCTTAGTATTCAGAGGACAACTTCAGGACTCAGTTTTCTCCTATCAAATGGATCCCAGGTATCAAAGTGAGGTCACCAAGCTTGGTGGCAGGCACCTTCCTCTGCATATATGCCTGTTGGTGGGATTAACAGTGTACTATGGTCATGATGAAGTCAAAGAACTGTAAGAATATGGCTTCTCCCAGTAATAGTAATACTTCTCTCAGTGCTGAAAATTTTTAGTCCCACCCTCTTTCTGGTCTTGGCTATTGGCAAGTGAGAGAAGATCTCTCAGTCAGTAGACATGAACTTAGACACAGTCAGCACCCAGCAGAGGGTCCCATGAGAAGGGTTCACTGAAGGCATGCTTTATGCAGTGAACTAACCTGATCTTACTAGAATATGAAACACTAACCTCACCGGATGCGTGGCTTTTAGAGCAGGAGGCTTACTTCAATGAGAAAGACTGCCGCCTGTTTGAAAGTATTACAAATATGAAAGCAACTGAAGATATTTTCCTTTGCAAGGATACTCTTTAACAGTTTCTATTTGTTTCATTATAGAAATTTGTTTTTATTTTAAATTGGGATTAGCTCAAGCCCACAAACAGGTTTTCATAACTCAAGAACAAATTCCATCAGACTGCAAGGACTGCAAGGTAGATTGAGGGTAAAGGTTAAGCAATTCATCTCCTTCTCTTTCAACCATATTATTCAGCAAAGTCTTCAAGATGAGTGGATCAGGATTCATTTCTATGCAATTCTGCAAATGTCAGATCCCTAGGGAGGCTGTGCAACAAAGCAGACTGTCCGGCTGTCTTAGTGTAATTGTTAAGGCAAGTGGCTGAAAATAGGGAAGTCATACAGATAGTGTCTGTTATAATCAGAAAATCTAAAAAAAAAAAAAAGTAGACTAGAAAGAATAAACATAAACTCAATCTCAAGCAAGGGACTACAGATTCTGTTTCATCTCACTCTGGGAATCTGTATTACAGAAAACAGTTCTAAAATTGAAAAAAGAAATTCAGTTGTTTCTCAGTATCCAAGGAGGATTAAATCCAGGATCCCTTGTGGATACCAAATTCCATAGGTGCTCAGGTCCTTTATATAAAATGGTATAGTATTTAAATATAACCTGTGCATATCTAATAGACTTAAAATGCTATAGAAATAACTGCTGTGTTGTATACATGCTTAAGAGAAAAGCCTCTATTTTCAGTACAGATGCAATTTTAAAAAACCCCAAACTTTCAGACTTGTGGTTGCTTGAATCCATGCATATAAAAAGCCAGGAATATGAATGACCAATTACATATGTGCTAATATGACATAAAATGACTATAGAGACTCTGAAAGGATGATTATGAAGATTATCTGGTGAAAAGTAACATTAGACTAAAAATTATGCAAAATTAACCTTCTTTATTGTGTTTAAGTAATTTTAAAGGTTAGGTTACAAGCTGGGTATGAGTTTAAGTGAGAGAGGCCTAGAAAGTAAGAGAAGGGAGGGATGAGTGATTTAGTGGGTCATGCGGTCAGGCGGTAATCCATTCTCAGGTAGCTACATGCAGGCTCCAGTTACCCACCAACTAAGTATCTCCCCGTCCTCTTATCCCCAAACTGGGTCTGATTATGTAGTCCTGGCTGGCCTGTAACTCTCTATCTAGTGCAGGCTGAAGGCCTTGAACTCAGGAGTTCCACCTGCATCTGCCACCTGAGTGCTAGAATCAAAGGATGTGAACCATGCCCTGCAACTCTCTTTTTAAATGTGTCACCACATTCTGGGACTCTTTTCTTTGCTCCTCCCAATCCTATACTCTATATGACAGCATGAGACTTGAGGAAGAATTATCATGTAAATATGGTTCTTAAGACAAACAGAATATGTAGTTTAATAACATTTATCTTCCATGAGACACTCTTCAGCTATATTAATGTTTATGCTAGTTATCATGTTCCCGAGATGACTAATGCTTTTGTTGGCATCTGGAAGATGGAATGAAATGGAAGAAAAATATTTGGTTGCCAGAATGTGTATTTCTGCTTCATGTTCCTTAGCCAGCTACCTGTCAGTTTGAAGGAATACAAAATTCTCTGAATTACTTCAATGTTACTTAAGAAAAAGGCTAAATAAATACTGGAGCCTAATTAAGCTGTTTTGTGACTTAAGGTTTCCTTTACTAACATAACTGTTTGATCGCCCATAGAATAAGCGAGAGAGGGAACACACCACAGGCCCTGTAAGGCTGGCTAAAGGCAGGAAAGGTGGGATACACAGGCCCTGTAAGGCTGGCTAAAGGCAGGAAAGGTGGGATACACAGCCAGGAAAGGTGGGACAAGATCGCATAGTACTGCTTCCCAGAGGCCGGCACTTCCCAATGAGCAGAGGTCTGAAAGTCCCTATGCACATCTCATTTACTTTCAGTAGATTGTTTTTCCTTATAATGTTTATCCTCACAGTCTTTTTAAATGTATAAATGTATTCCCATTAGAAAATCAAGACTGCAGGGGCTGGAGAGATGGCTCAGAGGTTAAGAACACTGTACACTCTTCCAGAAGTCCTGAGTTCAACTCCCAGCCACTACATGGTGGCTCACAGCATCTATACTGAGATCTGGTGCTATCTTATGACATGTAGGTATATATGCAGACAGAGCACTCATGTGCATAAAATAAATAAATAAAAATTTTTTAAAAAAGGAAAAAAAAAAAAAAAAAAGAAAGAAAGAAAACCACAGTGCTATGTGAAAAATGTGACAAAACTCCCAGGAATGTTTCTAAAACTTTGGGCAATTTATGTAACAAGGACCCTAACGCCTGCGGGGCACAAACATTACGAGGCACGGTGAACAAAGCCAGCCTTTTGTTCACTACTATTGCGTCCTTCCATTCGACCCCTCAGTTCTTCCTTCAGAAAACACTAAGTGCCTACTGTGTACCGGGGCACTTTGCTGTGTGGAGCAGAGTCAGAAGACATGGCCATTATATTCCAGAGAGAAAGACAGACAATAAACAAAACAAAGGCGAGAAACAAGCACTAGTAATTTCCATTAAGAAACTAGCAGGTTGAGCTCTGACTTGAATGAAGAAAACAAGCTGTCATTATCTGTCAAACACTCCCTGCCCTGGATTCTTGTTCTGCCCCCGTTAACTGAATTCACATTTAGACTAAACCTGTGTGTGTGCTCAGGTGTGTGTGGAGGCCAGAGGTCAGCCTTGGATGTTATTCCTTAGGCACAAGCCACCTTGTGCATGATGGATGGGGTCTCTTTTGGCCAGGAACTTGCCAATTTGGCTAGTTACACTGGCTGGCTAGTGGGCCCAGGGATCTTCTAGTCGCTACCTTCCCAGCACAGAAGGGATCATGAGCACGTGTCACCAAGTCTGGCTATGTTACACAGGCTGTGAAGCTTGGACTCAGTCCTCACGCTTGCATGGTAAACCCTTTACTGAAAGACATTTTTCCAGCTCAGACCTACATTTTTTTTTTTTTTTTTTTTTTTTTTTTTTTGGTTTTTTGAGACAGGGTTTCTCTGTGTAGCCTTGGCCATCCTGGACTCACTTTGTAGACCAGGCTGGCCTCGAACTCACAGTGATCCACCTGCCTCTGCCTCCCGAGTGCTGGGATTAAAGGCGTGTGCCACCACGCCCGGCTCTCAGACCTACATTTTACATGATAATTTTGTAACTTTCTAAATGTTCATGTTCATTTCACTAGAGAAGACCTCTGAGAATTTCAGAAACACTAGGTTTTCTCTTTTACTTTCAGCTAAAATGTATATTTGCCTTATAAATGGAATAATGAATTTGGGGGATAGCCCAATTATTGGAAAAGAATTCTTTACTGTATTAAAAAAGCAAAACCACTAACACACTCGTTCTCCCCTCCCTCTTCTCTTTCTTGTATTAAGTTTAAACGAAGTGATTAGACTGAAGGAAACAGCCTCCCACTATTTTTATCTTACATTTTTACCAAGTTTGGCTATAGAGCAAACAACAGTAAAGATGAAATCCAAGAAAAGAAAGTGTACCGAGTGTAGAGTGCCGTTACTGGTCACGGCTGGAGGGCAGGCCCACCGTTCATTTTCCAGCTCCTCCATCACTTGGTTCATGGCACTCTTCAGCCATGTGTCTACAGAAACCCCAATCTGCTTCAGGAGGTCTAGCCGGGCCTCAGCTTTCAACTTAATTATCTAAGAAAACAGGAAAACAAATAAGGTTAGAAATCAAAGCAATTTTTCTTCACACTGATTAAATAATTTCTAGCTTATTGACTATCTTGATATTTATCAGCAATTGTTAAATATTAAGTTTTCATCTACAGAAAGCAGAGAGAATATAAACACAAGAATATACAGCAAACGGCATACTTGTATCTTATTGATTTAGAGGTTGCTGGGGATTGAACCCAGGTCCTTGGCATGTGAAGCATGTGCTCCACCACCCAGCCACACCTGCTGTATCGTGTATTCCAACGAGACCACAGTACTGATGGCACATAAAACAAAACAGAACTATGAAGAGATGAGAATACCACAAAGTCTTCCTTTAGCTGTTAAGAAGGATAGCTGAGAACATCTTCAAGTCCAGGGTCTTCAGTAGCCTTCTAAGCTAACCCTGGGGTTTCTCTTTTCCTTCCTAATCCATCTTTTATGGTCTGTGAACAACGTAATCATGTTAGCCTCTTGCTATGCTTAAAATGCTAGACTCTGGACTAGGACTAGACTTGAAACAAAATACATTTATTTATTTAGTATGTATGTGTGCCTGAGTATATGTATGTGGACCACACGAGTGGAGTATGAAGAAGTAAGAAGCATTCAATCACCTGGAACTAGGTACAGATGGTTGTGAGACAACGTGTGGATTCTCTGCAAGAGAAGCAAGCACTCTTAACCACTGAGCCATCTCTCCAGCTCCAACTCTGGACTTCTGAGTAACAATCCGGGGTAATACAGCGTTTACACTTGGAAACAGTCTTTTCTGTTTCCCCATGGCCTCTATGCTCCCACACCACATTCTCCATGCTTAGTTGGTGCCAGCCATTTACATGCAAGGCTTCATGCTTGATGATGCCTGCTTCTCTTTTTTTTCTTAATATTTATTTTTATTTTATGTAATTTGGTGTTTTGCCTGTATAAGAGAGTTAGATCTCCTGGAAAAGGAGTTACAGTTATTAAGTTGCCATGTGGGTGCTGGGAATTGAACCTGGGTCCTCTGGAAGAGCAGTCAGTGCTCTTAACAGCTGAGTCATTTCTCCAGCCCCAACGTCTGCTTATGTTTTAAGGGTCAGTTTATCCTTCCTATGATTTTTCTAATGATTCTCCTTTCGTGGGTAGTTAACCACAACCGCCTCTCTGTTCCTAAAACACTCTGTACAGATCCAGTCATAATTAAACACCTAGCTGTTCAGCTGTTCATTTATCTGACACAACTGCGCCTCCTTTAGCATTGGAACAGACATTCAAAGTTATTCTCCTAATATGTGTTTAGTAACTTCCTTCTTTGAATGAATTCCTACATAAAAGCACTTCTACTGTTCTTCCAAGAAGATATTTTTACATTGAACCTTAGTTGAAATTAATCTTGAAAGGCTTCCATTCAAAAGGATTAAGATTATAGACACATTTGACTGTGGTAAAATGTATACAGCATAAAAAATTTCTATGGTAACTATTTTTCTTATGTTTTTAAAATTACAACAACCCCCTGCCTTCCTCCCTCCAATTCCTCCCATAGGTTCTTCCTTGCTCTTTTTGATAGCCATGGTGCCTTTTTTTCATTAATTGTTATCACATGCATATACATATACACACATACTATTTTAAATGCACCATTGAATGGGTATTAAACATATTATCTTTGCTGGGCAACAATTGCACCATCTACCTCCAGACCTATTTCATCACATACAACTAAAACTAGGGGCTAGAGAGCACTGGCTACTCTTCCAGAAGTCTGAGTTCAATTCTCAGTGCACACATGGCAGCTTACAACTTTCTATAATGGGAATTGATGCCCTCTTCTAGTGTGCAGATGTACATGTAGATAAAACACATCCATATACATATACAGAAGTGAATCTGTAAAAAAAAAAAAAAGTAAATTTAAAAATCCTAAAATTCTAAGCACTAAATATGTTTCCCATTCTCCCTGCCAGTCCTCATAACTACTATGTGACTTTCTGTCTCTTTGATTTAATTATTCTAGGTACAACTAAATAGTATTTGTCTGTGACTGTCATCTTCTGGTTACTGTTTGCATGGAATATCTTCTTCTATTTATTTTTAATCTCTCTGTGTCTTTGGATTTAAAGTGTGTTTCCAATAGACAGCATATGGTTGAGTCCTTTTTTTAAAAGATTTTATTTATTTTTAGTTTATATGTATGAATGTTTTGTCTGCACATATGTTTGTGTACTGTGTGTGTCTACTGCTCACGGAGGTCAGAAGAGGGCACTGGGAGTCCTGGATCTGGAGTTACAGAGTTGGAAGCTACATGTTTGGGTTGCTGTGAACCCAATCCAGGTCCCCTGCAAGAGCAGCAAGTGCCCTTAACTCTAGGCCTTGTGTCATTAAAAAAAAAAAAGATATTCTGCTGGCTTGTCTTTTGGTTAGACATTTTAATACACTTACATTTAAAGTCATTACATAAAGTCATACAGAAGGGTTACTTCTGTCATCTTGCTATTTGTTTTGTATATACTGATACCTTTTTACTCTTCCTGTCATAAAGAGCTGTTTTCATTGTTTAGTTTTTTTTAAAGGCTCGTTTATTATGATTATGTGTGTATGTCTTTGTGAGTTTATGTGCACCACATGCATGCAGGAGTCCCAAGAGGCCAAAGAGAACATCAGATTCCCTAGAACCAGAGTTTCAGGTGATTGTGAGCCCCCATGTGGGTGAGGTGGGAACCAGATCCAGTGCCCTGCAAGAGCAGTAAGCACTCGTAACTGCGGAGCCATCTCTCTATAGCAGTATGAGCTAGAAAAAAGGAAAAACAGAGAAGCAGCTATTGTCAGTGTCTCTTAAGAGTTCAGTGATCTAGTCTACCCAAAAATTTCAATATGATAATCCTGTAACTGCTGCCCTAATAAAATATGCCCTCACATCTGTCAACTAATTTTAGCATGGCTATTTTTGATTATCCAATAAGGGGAAACTAAGTGAGAGCTCATTAGAAGACAATCTTACAGATATTTAAAACTAAGATAATGGATGTGATATCATGGCCCTTTATTTTTAGAAAGAAAATTACCTTTGAGAATAAAGACATTGCTTGTGTCAGGAGAGGTAAGATATTCTGTTGTGGAAATCTCACTTCATATGTTAGTTTTAGACTAATAGTGAGTTTGGCATACTAACATGAATACTAGGTCATGGAGACTACGTAACCTATTACTGCTACACTAAGGGTGAGGTGGGACAGTTTGGTGGAGTTAAGGTTCTAGACAGTGACACCATGGTGGAGTCTGGAAAGGGAAAATATGCAGACATACCTTCAAAAAAGTTTGAGACTTGTCTCAAAATAGTCGTTCCTGTTTCATTAATATTTCATCCGTGGTGGATAAGCAACAGGAACAACCCTTTCATCACAAGCCAGTGTGTACTGCCCAGCAACGGCCCGCTAACAGCATCTGGCCAGCACCTTAGCGCTAAGGTTCTAGACCCCGGGTCTAAAGAGGAGTGAGTGTTTACCGTACACTTTGCTCTCCTCTCTACGGAAGCTTGAGGGTCAGATTGTGCCAGGAATATGTGGAGGTGGGAACAGGGACAAATGGCAAGTCTACTCTGACTCAGATCACTTCCATGGGGCCATGCTAAAAACATGCTTACACTCCCTGTGCTTGCCTACACTGCTTCTCCATACCTTAACTACTGAAGCATTTCCTAAGACTTTTTTTTTTTCTTTTTCTTTTCTTTTTTGAGACAGGGTTTCTCTGTGTAGCCTTGGCTGTCCTGGACTCACATTGTAGACCAGGCTGGCCTCGAACTCAAAGGGATCCACCTGCCTCTGCCTCCCAAGTGCTGGGATTAAAGGCGTGCGCCACCACTGCCCAGCCTTTCCTAAGACTTTTAAAGAGGTATTTGAAAATCAGTAGTTTAGATGAACCTTCAACTAGTAGAAGAATCCCATATTGGATGCTCTGATAGATGTCGGCCCAGAATCTATGTGTAACATTATGCATGTATATGTGCATGTGTTATATGGGTGTACACATGGAGGCCAGATGTCAATGTTGGGTATATTGCTTGATTTATCTCTACATTACTGTATTATTACTGTTACTGTTGTTGTTATTTTATTTTTATTTTTAAGGTAAGTTCTCACTCTGTTGCCCTGGCTAGTCTGGTTCTCCGTATGGAGACCAAGCTGGCCTTGAACTCAAAGAGATCTGCCTCCCGAGTGCTGGGTTTAAAGGCAAGTACCACCATGCACATAACACATTGTTACTACTGTTAGTTTTCGAGAAAAAGCCTCTCAGTGGACCTAGAGCTCACTGATCTGGCTAGAATGACCAGTCAGTGGGCTCCAGGGAGCTACTTGTCTTCACCTCCTCAGTACTGGCATTACTAAGGATTGAGCTCAGGTCCTTTTGTTTGCATGGCCAACACTTGACTAATTGGGCCACTCTTTTTCTAGTCCTCCCTAGAATCTTTTCTCTACTTACAATGCTATATATTATGTTCTCTGAGGAATATATGTGGCCATCAAAAAGATAACATTTCCTAATCTCAAACTCAAGTCTCCTCCTTTCCTATCTTCATCTTTTGGCTCAAATCCTGCCTGCTGGGTCTGCATGGCACGCACCTGTGCTGCTTCCTTCCCTGTGACTCACATACACTACTTGCTGGCTATGACTCACCCTAAGTCCCACCTCTGCCCTGACAGGCCCTCCTTCAGAGTTGCTCTGGTTCTGTGCAGCCTGTTTCTGGACAGTTGTACTCTGCAGTATTCCACATCCTCGGCTTTACGCCTTCCTAACAAGAACATATCTGTCTGTCTGTCCTCCTTTTTTTCTTTTTTGAGTCTTTCTTCATTTACTCTTCAACATATGTGCAGGTCCTCAGTGGATTGGCTCCAATCACAATTAGTTTATCTCCTTTTCATACCAATTTTTTTTTTTACTGATATCTTGACACTATCATATCCAAATGCTAAAGCCCTATGTAAAACTACCACTTTATTGCTTCTCATGTCAATGTCCCTCTTGTAGGGAAGAGAGTGTGCATCATGGACATTTCTTTTGTGAGAGAGGTTCCATAGCTATACAAGCCTAAGAAGGTTCTACAACTCCAAAAAAAGATTAAAACCCACAATTACATGTGTTTTTTGCTCCTTTTCTTCTTAGTCAAATCTTTGCTCATTCCCCTAGATCCAGGGTACCTTACCATATAAAGCTATTCTTAGCATCTGAACATACATCTGTCAATTTCTCTAACATTAATTTGATTGACTTATTTTATTTAACACTCTGTGAAAACTTTAAAATTCACACTTGCGTTGTGACATCCTTTTGCTATTTACTGTTTCATGACTGTGGGCTCTTCACAGTAAGTTCAGAGTTTTTGTTAAGTGCTACAGGTACACAAAATTACTTTGTGGACACAAAGAGAGCTATTTGTCTTTAACTTAATACCTATGTAGAAACTTAATTTCAAAAGTGCATGTCACAACCGTGACACCATGCCTGGAAATGAGTGACACAAGCAATTGGCAGCTGTCCTACCGTCTTACCTCTGCTTTACGGATATTTTCTCTAGCTTCATCTATTTTCTGTTCCAGCTCTGCTCGACTTTGTTCTGATACAGCAACTCCATGACATTCTAGATCATTTAGAACCTACCAAAAAATAAAGAAATAAAGATGACTGTTTTTGTTCTCATGTTCATTCTTTGAGTATCTGTATAATTCAGAGGGTTCAGTGGCTAAAGTCATGACTCATTTTTAAACTTTTTAATTAATTAGTTTTAAAAATTGAAAGTTGCAAAACAGGAATAGCCCTTGTCTTAGCTTCCCCTGATGGCAACAACTTATAAAACCATGCAGTAACAGCCATGTTGTTCCCCCGCCCCCACCCCCACATTTCAAGATCTCCAGTGGATGTCCTAAACCACAGCAGCATGGAACCTTAGATTTACTACAGTTTTCTATGTGTACTGCAATATTGTGCATAGCACCAGAGTTGACCTGCTTTTCATAAGCTGGTGCCTTCTCATACTGGTGTTGCACAGTAAGGCCACAATTAAGTGAATTCTGGGGAACATTAGCACGGTGACACTGTGATAGCTCATCTGATAAGAGATGGCTATGAAATAACTCATAGCGAGGAGAGCTGACAGTGTGGATATGCTAGATAAAGTAGTTTACAACCCCAGATGGGACAGAACTGGACTTTATTATGCTACAGAATGGTGGGCATTTAAACACTCATTGTTTGTTTATCCATGTCCTTTTAATATTTCTCAACCTAGATCCAAGGCAACTGGAGCATGATGGGGAGTGAAAGAGTAAATAAGGGCACCTGCTGTATGGCATAAAACCAAGATATTGATAGATACAATCTATGCACTTGATTTTCATTGCAGAATTACATTGCACGTATAGCTTTTTTTTTTTTTTTTTTTTTAATTTATGGATGTAGAGTTTTTGGATTTTTAAAAACAGGGTCTTATGAAGCTTAGGCTATTCTCAAGTTTACCAGGTGGATGGCCTTGAATTCTGGTCTTCTATCTTCTAACTCTCTAGTTCTAGGATTACAGATTTGTATCACCACACCTACCTCATTATGGAGTATTCCTGCAAAACAATTTTTACAAAGTGACTAAAGTTCTCATTGCTGCACAATGAATCCATCACATACTCTTTACACCAAGATAATACTACCCTGTCAATTTGTACTTTTCCAAACTCTTTATAAAAAGTTTTGTGGGCTGGGCGGTAGTGGTGCACACCTTTAACCCCAGCACTTGGAAGGCAGAGGCAGGCAGATTGCTGTGAGTTTGAGGCCAGGCTGGTCTACAAAGGGAGTCCAGGACAGTCAAGGCTACACAGAGAAACCCTGTCTCAGAAACAAACAAAAAAAGCCAGGCGTGGTGGCATACACCTTTAATCCCAGCACTTGGGAGGCAGAGGCAGGCAGATGGCTGTGAGTTCAAGGCCAGCCTGGTCTACAAAGTGAGTCCAGGACAGCCAGGGCAACACAGAGAAACCCTGTTTTGAAAAGCAAAACAAAACAACAACAAAAGTTTTGCTTGTGGAGAGGAATAAAAGTGATATATCATTCCCCTAATGTTTCTACCAAACCTTGTCATGTGTGCAGAGACTGACCCCATTCTTTTAGGGACAGGCTCACAGTTTAACATCACAGCACTTAAGAGTACTGCTGCTGGGTCTGTCAAACTTCTCAACACTGCAAACAGTGCTACACCAAGACCCTTGGGATATTTATCTGAAATGAAACATAAAACTGAAAGATGTACATGTTGTTTGTTTGCTCACTGTTTTACATTTTTGGTGACCAAGCCTTGCTCACAGTAAACAGGTGTTCTATTAATGAGCTTTACCCTGCACTTCTATATTTTAATATTAGTAGACATTGCCTAATTTATATATTCTATATATTTTAATATCAATCTTATATTTTAATTCTATCAATTATATATCTATATTATTAACATATGATACATATATGCTATATTTAGTTCTATTAATAATTCTATATTTTAGTATTAATAGACATACCCAAAAGGTTGTACCATTTCTACCGTTTCCTATATTCTGATAATAGGGACACTGCCAAACTTTAACTTTATGCTGACACAGAATTTTGAAAAATTGATTTCATTTTTATGACTTTACAGTAATTTCATTTGCTGATGTCCACATGTATTTCTATTTCACCACATATGTATATGTATATAAACATGCATGCATGAGTGCACTTGCCCATGCAGTGGCTGTGTGGAGGCTAGAAGCTGACACTGGCTGGAGACCAACTTGGTCTCCATGTCTCAAAAAAAAAAAAAAAAAAAAAAAAAAAAACTTATGAGATTTTCAAAGTAGGTAACAGTTAAGAGCATTAATTCTGACTATTGAGAAAGTATAGGCAAAGCATACATTAAGATTTTTCACATTAATAAAATTCAAGTTGTTGGAGCTGGAGAGATGCCTCAGTAATCAGGAGCACAGGCTGCTCTTCCAGAGAATCCAGATTCAATTTCCAGCACCCACAATTGTCTAGTTCTAGTGAATCCATTACCCAATGCCCTCTTCTGACTTACGTGTCAGGCACACGTGGTACACAGGCAGAAAATAACTAACTAATTAATTAATTAATTCAACTCCTTAACTCTACCTGAAATCTTATAAAAGGCTTCTGTGACAACCTCTCTCCCCTACTTCCCCTCCCCCAAAGAAACAGTCTAGACAGGAAGCCATTGAAAAGAACTCACACTCCCACCCTTTTCTCTCTCTCAAGGTTTTTCAAGACAGGGTTTCTCTGTGTAACAGCCCTGGCTATCCTGGACTCCTTTGTAGACCAGGCTGCAATCCACCTGCCTCTGCCTCTCAAGTGTGGGATTAAAGGCGTGCGCCACCATACCCCGCCTTTTTTTTTTTTTTTATAAAGGGGTTAGTGTTCTGCCATTTTCCAGTGAGTATATTGGGTAACACAAATTGGACACCATGGGTTTTTTTTCCTTCTTTTTTTCTTTGGGGGAGGTCACAAGGAAGGGGAGCTAGACTTGAGAAGACTGAGAAATGAAATGTGATCAGGGTGCATTGGAAAATAAAGTCTATCTGAAATCTGACTTCAGTTGCGCACAGCCAGCGTACTCTACCATACTTACTCGTTGCTGGTGAATAATATTTTTGTGCTCACGTGCCACACGTGTGGCCCATTTCCGAGCCTCCTTATTTAGACTGTGTTCCTCTGTGGTACCAGTTTCTGATTCTAGTTGTCGACTCTACAACACAAAAGAGAACAGAAAGAGAAGTACTGTTACCTCCACCATAATGTCTACCAATCTGTAGTTGGACCAGAGGGTCTTTCCTTAATCAGCACTTGACAGTGCAAGGCATGCCCTACTACTGTGGGAAGCAAGGTCTCACATCACAGAAAGTCAGTGTTAGATAGCCACACAGGGATTCGTAGCCTCGGAGGCCACTAAAGATGAACCCCTCCCTATGATCTGATTTGGGCTCCACCTGCTTTTTGTCTGGTAACACTGGAAAGGTATCCGTTTTACCACTCCTTATCAGTGGTTCTCAACTTTCCTAATGCTGTGACACTTTAGTACAGCTTCCCCATGTTGTGGTGACCCCTAACCATAAAATTATTTTCATTGCTACTTCATAACTGATTTTGCTACTGTTATGAATTGTGATGAAAATACTTGTGTTTTCTGGCGGTCTTAGGCAACCCCTGTGAAAAGGTCATTCAATCCCCACGGGGTGGAAACCCACAAGCTGAGAACCACTGTAAAGCTTCTTGGTCAAAAGAATGGAGTATTGTGGGCCTGGGGTGGAGACAGGCATTCTGATCTACATCAAGGATCAGAACATCACACACATGATGTTTTCTCCCAATCACTGGCCAGCAGTCCATGACCAAGAAAAGCTGATTCACCTGAAGAGGTGCTAAGACAGTGGAGGAATAATCCCATTAATGAGGTAATGTACTTATCTTTTCCAGAAACCCCACTCAGAGCAGCAGATTGGAAAACTTGCATCACATAGTACTAGAAGCTAGCATGCACACACTGTAGCAAACATATAGAGACCAGGAGAAACTTGGAGGAATTGGTTCTCTCCTTCCATTATGTGGGCCCCAGGGATTGATCTCAGGTGGTCAGGCTTAATGACAAGTGCCTCTACCCATTAAGCCATCTCACTGGCCCCATTTTGGGCTTTCTCAATCGTTCTCTGACCCCCTCACCCCCCATCCTGGCCTTCCACCATGCAGCACCCTATCTATCATGTGGCTGTGTGCTGGCGTCCATTGTTGAACCTGCCTGCTTTCTTACCTTAACTTGAAAGGCATGGCCTTTTCACTTTCTATTTTGTCTTACTCCACTCTACAGCTGATATGGCTGCTTGCCTGCCTTGGTAGTTTTTTGTTTTGTTTTGTTTTACCAAACACTAATAAAATTGGCCTTGAGATTCCTGAGTGTTTCTAAGTTCTTTCTTTTTTTTCTTTTGGAGACAGGGTCTCCATATGTAGTCCTGGAGCTCACTATATAGGCCAGGCTGTTTCTAAGTTCTTACATTGAGATTAATAACTCAAAAGAGAAAGCCACACATTTTCTAGTAACAAGAGCACAAGACTAGGAAAGCATTGCAGAACCACAGGTGATTACATGTCTGCCTTATACTGCCTGGGCAATATAGCAAGACCCAGACTCCCAAACAAACAAATGGAACAAATGAAATACAATGACACAAATAAAATTGTGATCTTTTAAGAAAAAAAAATCTGGATCTTTATAGTTATAACATTCCAAGAATTTGTAGGTAGCATATGGTAGGCTTTCTATGAAAGACAAGTAAGTCCTTTTGAAAGGTTAAAGAGAAGGGACACCCCTTTAAACATTTGACAAACAATACTGAAGTTTCCAGAAAAATGACACCTGTCCTCTGAAAGTCAGCCTTTCCTTGTGATACTGTGCCCTCATGTACATAAGATAAATTTATTTACTTAACAAAAGGACTTGCCACAAATTCTCTTCTCACTATCTTCTTCATTTATGAGAACTGCTAAATGCAACAAAATTTCCACAAAAGGAAAAATCCATCCCTCATGTTCAGAATTCTAAGCCAGGCAGTAGTGGCACACGCCTTTAGTCTCTGCATTCAGGAGGCAGAGGCAGGCAGATCTGAGCTGGCAGCCAGCCTAGTCTACACAGTGAGTTCCAGGGCAGCCAGGGATACACAAAGAAATCCTGTCTTTAAAAACAAAACAAAACAAAACAAGGGGCTGGAGAGATGGTTAAGAGCACTGTCTGCTCTTCCCAAGGACCTGCGTTCGATTCCCAGCACCCACACAGCAGCCCACACCTGCTTGTAACTCCAGTACTCAGGGATCTGACACATTCATACTAATGCACATAAAACAACAACAACAAAACCAAAACAAGCAAAAAATTATTCTCAGATAGGGCTGGAGAGATAGCTTAGTAGTTAAAGATTACAAACTGCTCTTGAAGAGGACTGGAGTTTGGTTTCTTGCACACACAGTGGGTGCCTCACAACTGCCTGTAACTCCACCCCCACAATATTCAACACTCTCTTCTGCCTCTCCAGAACCTATACTCACATGCACATCACCATATGTACAGAAACAAAAATTGCAGGTAAATTTCCCCAACAACAGATTTGCCTTTTATATACATTAGGGCAATTTAAAAAAAATAACCAAAGCTCTTGTTTTATTTTTATTTAAAAAAATTTTTTTTAGAGACAGAGTTTCTCTGTGTAGCTTTGGCTGTCCTAGGCTCACTTTGTAGATGAGGCTGGCTTTGAATTCAAGAACGATCCACCTACCTCTGCCTCCCTGAGTACTGGAATTAAAGGCAGGCATCATCACGCATGGCTTATTCTAAAATTTTATATATTATATGAATGTTTTGCCTTGAATGTATGTCTGTCATGTGAGCTTTATTGGTGTGTGTGTGTGTGTATGTGTGTGTGTGTGTGTGTGTAGTGCACATTTCCTATCTTCCTAAGTAATTCTGCATTAAAAACTAATTTCAGTCTTTCTTGTACTTTATTCATCTTAGGATTCTTTTTTTTTTTTCATTCTGTCAAAACAGGATCCTCACTATGTATAACTGGCTAACTTGAAACTTGTTATGTGGATCAGGCTGGTTTTTAACTTAGGGTAATTCTCCTGCCTCTGCCTTCTGTGGTTTGGGATTATAGGTGTGGGTCAACCTCCCTGACTTTAAAAAATATCTGACTTGTAGATATTGTCTAATAAACTGTAACATGAGGATATAAAGAACACTTTAGAAATCAAAAACTGTGTATGTATGCAAATAGAGACAAGAAAGTCTCCTTTCGGAGTTGACCACCAAGTCAGTTACTGAGTTACTAGACCAAAACCGCCTTGCCATTGGCTGGTGTCCTTTGTAACACATGATTGTTAACACTACAATTCCCCAATGGATGGTAGTAATGAACAAAAAGAAATATGGCTTTAAAAGCTCATTTTAGTGGCTAGGGAGATAGCTCAATGGTAAAGTGCTTGTCTTGCAAGCATTAGGACCTGAGTTCAAACACTAGAATTAGTCACAGGCACAATTGTAAATACATGCACAGGTGTACTAGAACACACACACACACACACACACACATGGCCACAAACATGAACATACACATGAATAAAACTCAGTTTGGTAAGTTCCTTTTGGTGTGGTATTCTAAACTTAAGTTATTATAACACATTAAGATAACTTGAAAGAAGTTCTATCAGTATGAAATAAGATAATTCAAACAACAAGGTTCAGTGCTGGAGAGCTGGCTAGATCGATAAAAACATTGCTGCTCTTCTAAAAGACCATATTTTGATTCCCAGAACCCACATGGGGCAGCTGACAACTGAGCCTTCAACTCCTGGCCCAGAGAATCCAACATTCTTTTCTGGTCACATACTCTCACAGGCCTCAAACTCAGAGATCCGCCTAACCTCTTAGTGCTGGGATTAAAGGCGTGTGCCACCACACCTGGCTTGCATGGTGCAATTTGAAACAAATTATTATATATGAAAAGATTCTCTTTAAAAAAAAAAAATCTTCGGCTGGAGAGGTGGCTCAGAGGTTAAGAGCACTGACAGGCCCAGAGGTCCAGAGTTCAATTGCCAGCAACCACATGGTGGCTCACAACCATCTCTAATGTGATCTGATGCCCTCTTCTGGCCTGCAGGTGTACATGCAGGCAGACAGAGCACCGTATACATAATAATAAATAAATATATTTTTTTTTTAAAATCTTTATTTTCTGTGTATGGATGTCTTGCCTGTGCACCACCTGTGTGCCTGTGCCCACAGAGGCCAGAAGAGACCTGGGCCCTCTGGAGCTAGAGCCACAGCTGCTGGCTATGTGGGTCCAGGCGGTATGAGTCCTCAGCAAGAGCAGCAAATGCTCTTAATTGTTGTGCTCTCTTTCCAAGGCTTCAAAGGTTCTCTTTGTTTTTCGTATCAGAGAGTTTCCCTAGGTAGCTAAGGCTGATTCAAACTCACAGTCCTATCTCAACCTCCCAAGTGCTGAGATTATACACATATGCTATTTTAGCAGAAAGAATTTTGTTTTTGTTTTTAAATTTTACAATAGTATATGAAATTATTCAGAAGAGTTCTATGTTATTATAGCAGTAAAGTTGGAAATCCAAATAATTCTAAACATATCTCACCTAAACCTAGATTAAATATTAGTAGCTCAAAACTCCTAATTCAAATTATAAAATTAACAATAAATACTATCCTGTCTCTGCAATGGATTTTGTATTTGTCTTATCTGAATAAATTCTCTAGTTCTCCATCTATTATTATATATAAAATACCCAACAAAAATGCTGGTTACAAAATGGCTTTTTTTCAATGTCTGTCTCATCATCACAGGCTACTTGTCATTTTAGGACTAGATCATTCACTTTTAAACTTTGTCAGTTCCAGCACTTACTAATTGAGTGACTTTGAACAAACTTCCTCAACTTTAAAGCAAGTATTCAATATTGCATCTAAAATAGAGTTGTCATAAATATTAAATGAATTAAAAATAGGTTATACAATTAGAAAAATGTCTAGCATGAAGGAATGTCCAAAGAATGTCATCCATTAATTTTTAGTATTTTTCATTTTCAGCTATGTTGTTTCTTGGTGTCTGCACAATAAATTTTAGTTCATTGTCAAGATTTAATCCATAACAAGGGCCTGTGAGAGATGGCTCAGTGGGTAAGGACACTTGCCATCAAGCCTGATAACCTAAGTTTGATCCCTGAGACACACACAGAAGAGGAGAGAATTAACTCTCATAACTTGACCTTTGATTTTTATATTAATAAACATTAAAAAATTTCCTTAAAACAAAGAATCTATAACAAGAAGAAAAAAAATCTAAGTACAACATAAGAATTTAAAAACAGATTAAAAGACTTAAATACAAAGTATAAAGGTCTAGTATATATAAAGGTCTTGTAAGCTCATAAAAACATTCAACAGCCAGTCATCAAAACTGCCATAAAATATTATTTTATAACCAGAATGATGGCTAAAATCAGAGATGGGCTAGTATATAGTTCAGCAGCAGAGTGCTTGCCTGGCATACATAGAGCCTTTGGTTTGACCTCCAGCTCTGTGAAATAAACAACAA
Organism: Acomys russatus; assembly: GCF_903995435.1. Taxonomy (NCBI): domain Eukaryota; kingdom Metazoa; phylum Chordata; class Mammalia; order Rodentia; family Muridae; genus Acomys; species Acomys russatus. Next base: position 53,208,200 of record NC_067143.1, on the reverse strand, counting down.
AAGTAGACAGACAACAATCAATATTTGTTATGATATACAGAAGCAAGAACCTTCATACAAAGCTAGTGGAAACAAAAGAATGGTGTGCATACTTTGGCAAACAGTTTAGCAGTTTCCCAAAAATGATTTAAACATAAATATTTCATGACCCAGTAACCCTAGAGAAATGAAGACATTAATATAAAGAAATGATTATGGCCACATTATCTGCCCCATTACTCCCCCATGGGAGTGCGTGCGTGCGTGCGTGTGTGTGTGTGTGTGCACACGTGCGCGCATGTGTGGGCGTGCTACAGGCCAGAGGACAACCTTGAGCATCATTCCTTAGGTGCTGTCTATCTTTTTTATGAGATATAGTCTCTCACTAGCCTGGAGCTCACCAAGCAGGCTAGGCTGACGGGCTATAGAGATTCACCTGTCTCCACTAGCCACAGCATTGGTATTCCCCCCCTAAATTATAACTATAACATTTCTCCCTTCCCTTTCTTTCCTTCAGACCTTCTCATTTACCCGTCTCTGTTCTCAGTCAAATTCATGCTCTCTTCTTTCATTAATTATTAATGCAAACATATGTATATACATATTTCTAAATATTTACCTGCTCAGTCTGTACATTACTTACATGTATGTTTTCAGGGCTAACCATTTGGCACTAGAAAACTAATTGCTATGATCTTCCCTGGGGGTTGTTAAGCATGCTGCCCAGCCTGATTTTTTAAAGATGTGGGTTCTGGGCATTATAGGCATAAGGTTATAGTGTAGTTTAAATGCTGATTTCTGTTTCCATGTTGTGTAAACACTACTCCCTAATTGTTCCCCAGTATACCAATAAAGCAGCTTACACCCAATTGCTGAGTAGGGGAGAGATCAGGGCTGGATTTCCTGCCAGTCAGGGAGGCGGAGTTAGAGGAGGGAGCAGGGGACTCAGCTCAGGTGGGGTGCAGGAAAGACCAGGAAGAAGGAGCTGGCGCAGAGGAAAGCTAAAACGTGCAGGCATCACTGGGAGGTTTGCTGGTAGCCAGACAAATAACACAGAGGGCGAAGAACAGACATAAGCTGCTCAAGATTGTGCTGTGAAGCTTATTCTTAAACAAATATAAAAGAGTCTCAATTACTTGTGTGATAGCTAGGTTAAAAAAATAAGCCAAGAGAAACACAGTTTTATAAAAATAACTTCAACAGGGTATTGAACTCAGACTGTGTTTGTAAGACAAGCACTTTACTGACTTAGTTGTCTTCTTAGCATAGTAAAAGCCAAGGTGAAAAACAACCTAAATATCCACCAAATGATAAACAAAATGTGGAATAGTCATATAATGCAATATTAGTCAGAAGTAAAATTACAGGTACATCAATAACATGGATAAATCTAAAAGACGTGTTAGATGAAAGAAACAAGATACAACAGATTGCACATACTGCATGCTTAAATTTAGTGGAATGCTTAGAAAAGGTAAATTACCAAGACAAAAGTATAAGTTGCCTGTGTCAGGAAATGAAAATGAAGATGAGGAGGTCTTCTCATGGTCATGTAAGTGTTCTAGAATTTACTTATGATGATGCTTAAATAACTTTGTAAACACACAAAAATTATTGAGCATGCTTGAACTGAGTAAATTATATCATAAGTATGCCTCAACAAACCTGTTTTAAAAAATCATACCACGTCAGAGTTTATTGATTATATCAGTTACTGGACACCAAGAGAACGCCACCATATGCAGTTAAAGCCTATTTATTCTTCTCTATGAGCTCATCTAGTCCATGGTCTGTAGTTTAGCATATAGTGGAGTGACCTGTGTATACAGCAGGGATTCACAGTGTTTACTGAAATGACATATGCTTCAAAACAGGATGTGAACAAGAATATTTTTAGAATACAGACTGAGGACAGAGGTAATTAGTCCTTTGATGTTCACCTCACAGGATGAGTGAGTTAGTAGCTCTGACTTGGGACTCTAAGGAATAGGTAAATAGTGGCTTCATCTTCATTAAGAATATTAGACTTTATGGAGAGGGAAAAAAAACCTCAGGGGCAGAGGTTATTCTTTCTGAGTAGAAAAAAATACACACAAGGGCTGAAGAAATAGATGAGTGGTTAGGAGTACTGGCTGCTCTTACAGAGGCCCTGAGTTCAGTTCCTAGCACTCACATAGCAGCTTACAGCCATCTTAAACTCTAGACTCAGGGGTTTCAGCACCCTTTCCTGGCTTCTTCAGGCACTACGCACACACAAAGAGCACAGACATGTATGGAAGTAAAAACACATACACATAAAATATTTCATAGTTAACAATATGGAGTGAATTTTTGTAAAATCATATTTATCTTCTATTATAAAAAATTGTTCCACAAGCATTGAGCACTCCTTTTCAGAAGATAAAATGTGTAGTAGAAAGAATATTAATCCTGCTAGGACTCTGGTCAAGTTTTACTTCTGAGGCTCCAGTTTTCTTTTAATAAAGGCAGTATTAGCTCAATGATCCTGTACTGAGGAAAGTTAAGGTGTGTCAGATAAGATGAAGAATGAGCACCTCACTTTCTTGATTATGTACAATAAAGAAAACTTTCTAATTTATAAGGTAAAAGCTGAAAGCCATGGCTGATTTATTAAAGGGCCCCTTAGATACAGGTATGACTTTTATTCCAATGTCAGGTCCCACCCTTCAGTGGCATGCAAGCCCACACATCCCACCCCTCCACCCTTGCCCACGCCCCATATACCTCAGCTATCGTCATTCTCAGAGCACTGACAGGGGAGAGCTCAATATCCACCAGTTGGGCGGCTTTTAAACTCTGCCCAGTAAAGATTGCGCAAGGACAGAAAACAGCACAGAGTTAGAATTTTAAGGCAAACAGGGACATAACAGCTAAGAACATTAGCACAGTGCCTAGAAACAGAGAGGTCTCAGGGATATGGATGAACTTTGGAAAAGTGAGGCAAAAGTCACTATTATTCTAATGTTTTGGTGGCAAATGGGTAAAGACAAAATATCTAAAATTGGTCAGAATTTTAAGTTTGTGAAGCTTGATAAACTTGTTCATATTATGTATATTTTTCTTTTAAAAGCAGCATCTCATTTGGTAGCACATGCTAACCTTAAACTCAAGGCAATTCTCCTGCCTCATCCTTTTGTCTGCTGGAATTACAGTAATGAGTCAACACACAGAATCATATCCTGTATCTTCTAACTTTCTGCTTATTCATCTTCAAAAAAGTCAAACTCTAAGAAAAGCTGAAGAAGTAGCTCAGCAACAAAGCACCTGCCAAGCATGCACAAGGCCTTAGGTTTTATCCCCAACACTGACAATAAATAAATAAGTAAATTTAAAGGGAGAGGCATTATTATAAAGAAAAAGATTATCATGTAAAAAAATTTCCCTCCATTTCTTCCATATAGCCTCCAACACAAGGCTATTTAGAACGTAAGGGGGGAACTCTGGGTATGGTAGTTCACACTGTAATCCCAGCACTTAAAAGGCAGAGACAATTTCTGTGAACATGAAAACAGTCAATGCTACAAAGCTGAGACCTTATTTTGGAGGAAAAAGAAACAAAGAAGAGTCAAACATATATCCATTTAACCTTTGAATCATATTATAAGCTCCTCTGGTACTGACTCTTAATTTATTTAAAGACTTAAATGTAAGTCTTCGCCTTCTGTCTTAGCTTGTCTGCTTTAAGAGAATATGCCAGATATGTTCACACATGTCTTAACATTTTGTACTAGTAAGTTTTGTATTTTTGTTGTCCGACTGATATTTTGTTTCTCTTCAAAATTCAAATAATTGTAAACATTTCTCCTTAACTCAAAAAATGATGACTAATGTCGGCTATTTTAAAGTTGCCCATAGGGACTTAACATTGCTACTTTTAACAATTTCAGAAATGGAAGGAATTATCAAAGACCTATAATTTATATAAAGACAACCAAAATATTCCACATACACATTTATCATTCCTTTCATTAATTCTATTCTGGTTAAAATTCAGCCACTGGTTGGCTGGAAGGGTACAGTATGAAGAATTTCATGGCCAGAGAACACAATTCATACTTTTTAAAAAATCCACTGAATAAGTTTTCTTTTCTGGTTGTTTTCAGATTTTTTATAACTTCTTTAACTCAACTTACATAATGAAAGTTATTAGCACAAAGACACTGGGCATGCTAGCCATATTAAGAAAGAACTGGTATGGTTTCTCTATGCCTTCATAGTTGTTATAAAATTTATGAGACACACTCAGCTTCCGCTGTTTATTCAAGCACAAACAAGGGAAATGAAGATGTAGAACTCCCTTACAGTATCACTGTCGCAAGGCTGGAACTGGAAGGGCTGAGGCTTGTGAAATACAGCATTCTCTTGTAGAAACAGCTGAAGGTTATAGTCCCGTACCACCTAAAGACAAAACAGGAAGCTGTAAGTCTTAAGTAAGGTTAAAATGTCCAGTAATTATATTCAAAAGTTTAAATTTTAGAGGCTGGCCAGATGGCCTGCATCCAATCACACACATTTTTAAGTACTTAAAGAGTAAGATTTTATTCAGCTATTTTTTTATTTTTGATATAGAGTTTTACTATGGAGCTCTGGCTGGCCTGGAAGGTAGAACAAACTGACCTTGAACTCACAGAGATTTACCTGCCTTTGTCTTCCAAATGCTGGAATTAAAGCCATTTTATCACCGTGTCTGATTTATTTTCTTTAAAAGAACAATTTATTTTATCTTTAATTACGTGTATATACATGTTTGTGTATGGGTTTATGTACCTGTGAATTCAGCTATCCGTGAAGGCTAGAAGTAGTTGTAAGACACCTTAGAACTGGAGTTACAGGCAGCCTAAGGTTGGTTCTGGGAACCCAAGTCAGGTCCTCAACAAGACCACTATTTGATTCTAACCACTGAGTCATCTCTCTTGGACCTCTGTTATTTTCTAAACAAATAAGAAATCTTCCAGTACTATGTGATCAAAAAGAAACAAGTGTTACACAACTTACTTTTTGTTTAGTTGCATTATTACTTATGTGTCTGATTTTCTCAAGAATCTAAATTTGGCAAGTATTAATTTAAACACTTCCAGCTTAGGAGACCAGACAAATAACATGATGATAGCTACTATATAAAATCTTATGGGGCAGTTTAGTGGAGACGGAAGAGAAAAGAGAAGCTGAGCTGGAAACACAGTCCTTGGTTTCTCTTAGTTTATTTTCTTGTTTTTAAAAAAGTTTTTTGTATTGTTTTGCTTTTCCGGCTAGGCGTAATGGCACACAGCTGTAATCCCAGCACCTGGGAGGCAGAGGCAGGTGGTTCTCTGTGAGTTCGAGGCTAGCCTGGTCTACAAAGAGAGCTCAGAACAGCCAGGACTGTTACACAGAGAAACAAAAACCAAAATAACAAAAACCAAAACCAAACCAAAACAAACACACACACCCCTTACTTCCATTATGTGTATATGGTTCACAGCTTCTTTTTTGTTTTGTTTTGTTTTGTTTTGTGAGACAGGGTTTCTCTGTTTAGCCTGGTCTGTCCTAGACTCACTGTGTAGACCAGGCCAGCCTCGAACTCACAACGATCCTCCTGCCTCTGCCTCCCAAGTGCTGGGATTACAGGTGTGTGCCACCGCGCCTGACCAGTTCACAGGCTTAAGTCTGAAAAACAACTTACTGAATTATAAACTTTGAAGAAGGCTAGGAGTGAGTAGTGTTTAACTGAACACAATCTGAGTTCTACTTAGCGACATTGCTTGCCCTTTATTCATCTTTTATTTGCTTTTATTTTATTTATTTGAGATCATTAAAAACTGGGCAGATGGGCTGGAGAGATGGCTCAGAGGTTAAGAGCACTGGCTGCTCTTCTGGAGGTCCCAAGTTCAATTCTTAGCAACCACATGGTGGCTCACAACTACCTGTAATGAGATCTGGTGCCTTCTTGTGGTGGGCAGGCACATGTGTGGGTAGAATACTGTATAAATAATAAATAAATCTTAAAAAAAAATTGAGCAGATATGCAACTCCAGTCTTTGGCATATGGTTATACATTTGTCTTGGTGCCTTTTCTGAAGATCACACCCTTTCCACTGAATAGTCAGGGTACCTCTGTTGAAATCAGTTGCCCACGTAAATAACAGGTTTATTTAAAAACCTAAACTTTATTTCACTGGTCACGTTTATCTCTCTTAATGTCCATGACATACTGTCTTGATTTTTGTGACTTTATAGTAAGCTTCATAAGCTGGATCTGTGATTTCTCCAATTTTGGTTTTCCTTTTCAGTATTATTTCAGCATTTAGGGTTTCTTAGGGTTCCACATAAACTTGAGGCTCGTCCTTTTCACATCTATAAACAGAAATGGCTATTGGAATTTTGATAGGGATTGTATTAAATCTATAGATCATTTTATGTAATACTATAAAGTCAGCAATATGAAACCTCCATTCTATGAATGTTTATTATTTCTACTTATTTACAGCCTCTTTTGCAATACTTTATAATTTTCAGTATGTAATTCTTCAGTCGAATATACTCATGGGCATTTTATTCTTTGGATATTACTTTTGTTGGAATTGATTTAAAAGACCCTGAGTACAGCAGTACAGTGCAGTCACGAGAGTAGTTCTTGATCTTATGAACACGCAGCATTTCACTACTGGGCAAGGTATTAGCTATTGGCTTTTCACCTATGCTAGCATGTCCTGCAAATTCCCTTTTATTTCTAGTTTGCTGGGTTTTGTTTTGACCACACACACACACATTGAAAGTTGTTAAATGCCGTTTTCATATCCATTGTTTTTTGTTTGTTTGTTTTGAGATGGAGTCTTTCTGTTATGTACCTCTGGCCATGTAAGCGATATAAACTAGGCTAGGCTAGACTTAATCTCATAGAGATCCATCTGCCTCTTTATCTTGAGCACTGGGATAAAAGGTGTGTGCCACCACAGCTGGCTTTCATATATCCTCTGAAATGATCACAATTTTGTTCTTTATTTTATTAAATTCACTTTATGAACAAACTCCAAAGAAATGCAGGATAAAATTGTCAAGATATGAACTGTTTGTTCAAAGAGCTGCATTACTAACTGGTAGGAGAGGCATCCTTTGCAGTCAGAAAGCAAACACATAGAAACACGCTCTAAGCTGGGCGTGGTAGCACACACCTTTAATCCCAGCACTTGGAAGACAGAAGCAGGTGAATTGCTCTGAGTTCAAGGCCAGCCTAGTCTACAAAATGAGTCCAGGACAGTCAAGGCTACACAGAGAAACCCTGTCTCGAAAAACAAAAAACAAAAAAAGAAACAAACAAACACAAACAAAAAAAGAAAAAAGAAAAAAACAAACACTCTACGGGACAGTGGAGCTGCTTTTGGAGCCACTATCATAGACAAACTATCCATGGCAACATCTGCTTCAGTTACATATACAAAGCATTTCATAAAATATTAAGGAGAAGATCAAGCTTCATAAATAATTAAAGTTTAATAGAATCTCCTAGGGCCAGCTCTTTCCATTTAGGGGATGAAAGCTATAGACAGCACTTTAAAATTTTTAGTATGTAATGTCTGCATGAGTTAACCTTACAACATCTTTGGGACTATGTTAGATTGTAAGCAAGCAGGAAAACCAGATTTTTACCCAAACAAAGTAAAAACAGTGTAGAATAAAAAAGTCTAGATTTTCAAACTTTCCATTCGGTTAGTAATCTCTGGGTTGCTTTCTGAACCATAACCGGAGAATCAGAATGAGCTCTTTGTAACAGAAAAGCACATGGTATGAAATTCGTAGGTGTGAGCTCTTCTCACAACAGGGCACATCTCCAAGCTATGTCACTCATGTTGAACTTTTATTTCTACCACCTTCAGTCTTGACATAAGAGCATCTCATTTACACTTCAGCCCCAGGGAAAGAGAGACACATGAGTGAAGGCAGAAAAAAAAAAAAAAAGCTTATCTCTTTGTATCCAAAGCAGTTCATAAATTCTTAATTCATTTTCAATAAAAATAATATAGGATAAAAAGATAAAATATCGCAGTAGAGTAACACTACAGTAACGGAAGCACTGTGCGTGTGAGAGAGCGACAGGGGGAAGGAGAACAAGCTACACTCTCAGGCTCGGTCTATCTTCCTTTACATAAAACAAACATCGGATTCACAATGCAAGAAATACTAAAAGTGCCTAGAAAATCAAATACCTGTACAATATTAGTCAGTTTTCATGCCTACATGTTTTATAAACTAAAAATAGTATATCTAATAGCATTTTCTTGGAAAAAGGAATTTCAAAGAATTCTGCCAAAGGATAACCTGACAAAATTAGAATAAAAATAGATTACAGTCTCTAGAAAAGTTGCAAGTGAAAAACATCATCCTGCCACATTCCCACTAAATACAAAATTCACTTCAAAATATCACAGACTGTAGTAGTAGTAGTAGGAGTAGGAGAGAGAGAGAGAGAGAGAGAGAGAGAGAGAGAGAGAGAGAGAGAGTGTTTAGTTAATTGAAAACAAGAAAAATGAGCTTTTCAAGAAATAGCAAGAAGACAAAATAAAGAATATAAGAAGAACCAGGCAGCAGTGGCGCATGCTTTTAATCCCAGCACTCGGGAGGCAGAGGCAGGCGGATTGCTGTGAGTTCGAGGCCAGCCTGGTCTACAAAGCAGTCCAGGACAGCCAAGGCTACACAGAGAAACCCTGTCTCGAAAAACAAAACAAAACAAAACAAAACAAAACAAACAAACAAAAAATATAGGAAGAAATATTTAGATAAGGTAATAATACTTGAGGAAACAGAGCACATTTGTGGCAAAATTAATAAAGCCGACTGGTAAGTGTCACCAAAACAAGGCACAAACAGAAATAACAAGGAAGATGGCTGCAGAGACAGATAGGATCTGAAAGATTTGCGCCACCACATCTGATAGGTGGACAGCTACACAGGAAATGAAAGCTGCCAAAATGCACTAAAAATTCATCCAAAATGAGAAAAAATATTCAGAAAACCTGAACTGACCACTAAACATACTTGTTTTTCAGTAGTCAAAAACCATGACTATGCAGAACGGACAAATCAACAAGCTTTTACAGACATTTTTCTCCAACGCTCTCTTATGACTTCAAACACATACATTAAAATAAAGAGAATTGGCTGGGTGGAGCAGAGTACACCCTAACCCCAGCACGGTGGAGGGAGGTGGAGGCAGGTGGATCTCTGTGAGTTCAAAGGCCACCCTGATCTACACAGTGAGTCCCAGGCCAGTCAGAGCTACATTCTGAGACTCTGTCTCAAAAATAAATGATTGAATGAATAAATCAATAGACTAAAAAGATTTTCAAAATGAACACCTATACACTCATTACTACAACTCCACAACTACCATTTTACCTTTTTATTTCAAAAATTATCCATCCATTCATCTACCCTTCTTTCTACACATCAATGTTTTTACATCTTTTATTGAGTTCTGGCTAGGTATAGACATAGGATAAGATGTTCCAAATATCACACTAGTAATATTTATATTTGATATCAACTTAGCATCTTACATGTTTTTCTTTTAAATTTTCAAAGATTGATTTGTTTGATTTTATGAATGAGTGTTTGCATGTATGTATGTACGCATGTATGCATGTATGTACTGTGCGCAACCTGTGCATGCCTGGTGCCCACGGAGGTTAGAACAGGGTGTCAGGTCCCTTGGACCTAGAGTTACAGTTGGATATGAGTGAGCCACCACATGGGTGCTGTATGTGAACCTGGACCCTTTGCAAGAGCAACAAGTGCTCTTGACTGCTGAGCCTTCTCCCCAGCCTCCTTTTCATGCTTTTCTACACACAGAATTGGGAGTGCAGGTGGACTGAAACAATAATATTTGCATTAGGAGGTGTTTAGGATAAAGAATCTGTGTGCCTGTCTCATTCCTGTCTTGTAAAGATGGATTAGCCTGATTCCAAAACAGTCTCTAAAGACATTAGCAGTTCCCATTCTCCTTGACAAAACAAAACAAAATAACAACAAAAATTAAAAAGAATCGAGCTAGATCTTTAAAAAGTAGTACATCTAGATAGGATGTATACCTTTTAAAATGTATATGGTCTGAAAATATTCATAATGCATTTCCAGAAAGAAAGTAACATTTACAGGAATAATTTATCTTCTAAAGGAAAGATTCACTACTGTTAAAAAGAAACATAATTTATTAGATTCTGAGGAAAAACAATCATATTTATTGTTTATGGCATATTTATGGCACATTGGCGAAGTTAATGAGATCAATGCTTTAAATAAAAATATTATTACCAAAGTATGGCAGCAAAGAAAGTGAGTTTAAGCCAGGCATGGTGGCGCACTGCCTTTAATCCCAGCACTCAGGAGGCAGAGGCTGGCGGATCACTGTGAGGTTGAGGCCAGCTTGGTTTACAAAATGAGTCCAGGACAGCAAGGCTACACAGAGAAACCCAGTCTCAAAAAAAAAAAAAAAAAAAAAAAAAAAAAAAAAAAAAAGAAAAAGAGAGTGAGTTTAATTTGTTAAACACACTCCAAGATATTACAGAATTTACTTTTAACTCAATTATCATCTTTCTTATTCTCTTCATCGATATATGACCTCGTTCTTCCAAATGACTGACTTGAATGGATTCGAAGTTCATGTCAGCAGATCATTTTTCACTGATTCTTCCCCAAGGTAGCGTGTATGGCAACAGCTTGACGTCTGAGGTAGCCTGCTCCACAACCTCACCCCTGCCCCCATTCACCTCATCCAGAAGGTGATTCCCCCAGAAGGATGCCCTTTAAAATCCGTTTCTACTATCGCTGGTATTTTCTTTTTCTTTTTCTTTCTTTCCTCTTTTTTGTTTTTTATTTTTTTGTTTTTGTTTTTTCAAGACAGGGTTTCTCTGTGTAGCCTTGGCTGTCCTGGACTCACTTTGTAGACCAGGCTGGCCTCAAACTCACAGCAATCTGCCTGCTCTGCCTCCCAAGTGCTGGGATTAAAAGTGTGCACCACCACGCCCGGCCTGGTATTTCATTCTGAATGTGTGAAAGAATTGTAGATGCTAAAATGACAATACTACACATTGCATTAAGGACACATTACCTTGCTGGAGGTTTCTAGTAAAAACTGGAACGTGTTCTGTATAGCTTGGCAAGTTTCTAGCTCAGTCCGGCTGAAGGCTATTAAATAATCCTTGAGGTGGTCATATACATTTCCATCAAGAGCCTAAAAGAGAGGATGCATAGAAGCCAAAAATTATGATACAGCTTTGGCACATAATTCCTTTGTCTTTAAGAAAGTAGGAATGTTTAATTTAAAAATCTATTAATAAACTGACAAAAGACACAGACTATTACATAAGACTATGTGAACAGTGAGCAGTTACTAGGGAAAGTGCTGAATTTTTAATGAATAGCAACCAACAAAGGGAAAACCTAATATTGCTAAAGCGTAGGGAAAAAAAATAGAGTATTTTGGAGACAAAAACATCTGGGTTTGCTTATTTGCTTCTGTAGACACTTCCTGACACTTAGGTGTAGGGATTTTACATGGACTATTAGAAAGAAATAACGCAGGCACCGCCTGTAACAGACACAATGAACCGGAATCCCTTCCATTATTGGTAGAATTGATTTAGTATATTTGTTACAAAGCAAACAGAGAGAAAACATAAAACGTCATGATTATTTATGCGCTTTTGTTTGATTATCTACATGGAAAACATTCCTGTCACACACATCTAAGAGAGGTCCAATGGAAAAACACTCAGGTCTCAATAACGGTTCCAAGAACTTTCCTGCCATTCCAACCTATCAAAACAGCAGCCTTCTCTTTAAAATCGGTATTTTTTCTTCTTCTCATCCAACAGAAGTGGCACAGAGCTAGCACAGCATAGTGACTGTTGGTGCTCTCCAATCAGAGCTCGCCAGCTCTCTCAAACACACTAAAAGCCAATGAGCTTCCTTTCATAATGGCTTGGGTAGATTCCTTTGTCTCAACAAATATGCCAACTTTTCATCTGTTTCATAGACATTCTAGAGGTCATTTCAGCACAAATGTATGTGTTCTAGAATGCAATGTTAATTTTTTATTACTTCCAAATACAAATGTTTTGTTTGGAGTCTCACTTCTACCTTTGATTTTAGCTTTGGCTCCTGCTTCTAGTTCTCTGGGGATATACACAGGAGTGGAACTGCCTTTGGCCATATGGCAACTTTGTTTTCCATAGTGCTGTACCTTACCAACCAGCAATACATGAAGATGTTTCTATATTCTTGCCATGCTTTGTGTTGTTTTATTGGTGTTGTTGTTGAGATTTATTTATTTTACTTTTTTTTTTTTTTTTTTTTGAGACAGGGTTTCTCTATGTAGCCTTGGCCATCCTGGACTTTGTAGACCAGGCTGGCCTCGAACTCACAGTGATCTGCCTGCCTCTGCCTCCTGAGTGCTGGGATTAAAGCCGTGTGCCACCACGCCCGGCTTGAGATTTATTTCTTTTACATGTATGAAAGTTTGCCTGAATGCATGTCTGTATACCACATGTGTACAGTGTTTATGGTGGTCAGAAGAGAATGTTACATGTCAGACTGGAGTTACAAATGTTTGCAAGCCATCATGTAGGTGCTGGAAACTGAACCCAGGCCTTCTGGAAGAACAGCCAGTGCTCTTAACCTCTGAGCCATCTCTCCAGCCCCCTTGCTCTGTGTTTTAAATCATGAAAGCTATTCTAGTGATAAGATGGTATCTCACTATGACTTTAAGTTTCCATTTCTCTAGTTACCAATAATGCTGAGTATCCTTACATGTTTTGCTAAATATTGTTATTTTTTGGAGTACTATTTACTAAAAGCTTTTACTTTATTTATTTATTTGAGACAGGGTCCTGTAGTACCACTTGAACTTGTTAGGCAACTAAAGGTGACCTTAAACTTTCAAAGAAAATTAATTAATTTATTTATTTGTAGAAGACACGTGTGTCACAGCGCATGTGTGACACTCCGAGTACAATTCTTATTTTTTTCTGCTAGGTTATGAGATCTGGGTGTCAGACTCAGGTTGTCAGGCCTACACACAAGTGGCCCTACCCATTGAGACATCTCACTGGCTCACCCTCAGCTTTTGATCCTTCTGCTTCTACTTGGTATTACACGCATGTGCCACCATACCTGGTTTATGCTGTAATGGGAATTGAACCCAGAGCCTTTTGAATGCTGACCAGACTGAGCTACATCTCTAGTTTCTGATTCATATTTTTTAGTTGGGGTGTCTTTTTGATTTCCTGTTGCAAGAATTCTTCACATACTTTACATACTAGAGTTTTACAAGACATGTAATTTGATTTGATATATAAATTGACTTGAAACAAAAGAAAACAAACCAAACCTGTCCCCAAAGCATAATGATGCTGAATTGTCTCTTTCACCACTAGATGGCACGATTGAGTACCACCCAGGCAACGCAAATGCCTTGGATATAATCTTCACATAGTTATGAACATTATCAGACATTGTGCTGTGTTGAGTTGGAATACACATTTTTCTACCTTAAATCATGATTTTCACGAACTTGTTTTAAAAAGAGGCATATCTCTTCTGATATGAAGTTGACTTAGAAATGTTCTCATCACAATAATCTTGTTTCCAAGAAACCAAGAAACCACTTAAACATTTTACCAATATACAATACATGATAATATAGATATCATGGACAAGTCATGCATTTTTAGGAGAACTAAATTCCCATGTAGTCTGAATGATCTTGCTTCTGAGTGTCAACTGTACAGAGACATTATGCTAGCTCTATGAGTGCCAGGAAGTAGGAAAGTGAGGAAAGACACCAAAGCCTCTAAGAGTTAACTTTAGCAGTGCTAGGGACCAAGCCTTCGCACTTCATACATGCAAAGCACACACCCTAACACAGAGCTACGTTGCTAGCCTTTAAAGCACTTTGGTTCTTTCTTTCTTTTTTCTATTTTGGTTATTTCTTATCTTGCTTTTCTCCAGCAATTTCCTAAATCTAGTTGTTTCTTTTAATCCATTTCCTTCTTTCCTTTCTTTTGACAAAATCTTCTTATGTAGCCCTGGCTGGCCTGAATCTCACTACAAACACCAACCTGGCTCCAAACGCCCAGAGATCTGTCTGACTCTGTCTCTGGAGTGCTCCGATGAAAGGTGTATATAACCATGCCTGGCCCTGCCAACCCACTTCACCCTGCAGCTGGGAGGATATCTCTGAATGACATATTAATATGACTGTTCAACACTGTTTATTAGCTATGCATTACATTCAGGAGAAAGGTTGTTTGTTTTAAACTTTACCACTGACTGCATGATTTGGACATGGTTTATTTTTGCCCCCTTTCACTCACCTGTTTCCCTTTTCTCTTCACTGCCACACTTTCCCTAATTGTGCATGTCTAGGCTCTACCAGTACTTCTCTTTTGCCTCTGAGCTTTCACACATGGCTTTTCTCCATCCTCTCTTCCTGTCTTGCTCATTATTATTCAACCTTAAGAGCTTCTCTTCATCACTATGAGTTCTAGATATTTCTTGTCATTTTATCCCATGGCATAACCTTGTGCTTATGACACTCGCCTGTCTTTTCTTTGGTTCTTGAGCCCCCTGAATAGGAGGGGCCATGTCAGCCTAGTTAATATTGAATCTTGAGTGTCAAGTATGAAGTCTGACATACTGACAATGATTAGCAAATAACTGATAAATAACTTACTGGACCAGCATCTACAGGTTTAAAATATGGGTAAACTCACATTAATTCCCATGACTGAAAAGCCTGATGGTATTAACATCAGCAAAAGAGAAACAGTAGAGTCCACAAACTGTATAAAGCAGTAGTTGCCAAATTTAAAACTTTGATTTGCACAAATAATTGATTATAAAAAATTAAGTACTTTGCCTTCCTATATTTTTGTTCCTCTTCAACTAAACAGATCAAAAGCCTTATAGTAGACTGCTGAGACCCTCCTGTCTTGGGTCCTGGAACCCTGACTAGGGACAGTAAGGAAATGAAGAAAAGACACACAAAACACACACAGTAAAACTGGGGTCAGGTGAGGTACTACTATTTGCTGCTGTGAGCAACTCAGAACCTTGGTGCGTTTATTAGGGACAGGATGGGAGAGGAGTTATCTAGTCTTGGTAGGAGGTCTCTGTAGGCAGCAGTCACTCTCAGCTGTAAACATCTGGGAAGATGAAGGAGTTGCTGGTTTTTTACATACTGGTCACTTACTTCACTCAAGACGCTGGAGGAAAGCTTTGCCACCTCTCTTGAGCCTGGCCCATACGGTGACAGCTTTGCCAATTTGCCAAGGCCTGGAACCAAGGACTTGGAGTCCTTGGCATGGCTGGGCCCATGTCAACAATACCCATACACTCAGGACTACATACACTTAGTGATTCCTCTGCTTCCTACGGGAGATAATTTTTATTTTTTGAAATAAATATTTCAATTATTGAAATAATTTTTATTTCAAACTCAATCAAGCAAATCCAAATGATATCTGTTTCTTATAAATTTATGGTAAAAACCATTTTAAGATCTATTTTTAATTATTTTTATCTGTGGGAACTCATGGAGACTAAGAGGTGTTAGATCACCTACTCGAAGTAGGCAATTGTAAGCAGCCTAGTGTGGGTGCTGGGAATTGAACTTGGGTCCTCTGCATAAGCAGTATACACTCTTAACCACTGTGCCATCACCCCAACCCCTTAAAGTAAGAATTATTTAAGTGATAAATGATAGGAGAATCACAACTATACAGGCTGTGTATACACCATGAAATGGGCATATGAATAGTAATCCATATGCTCTGGATGAGTTCCTTGATTATTTTTAATACTTAAAACTTTAGTAGGAAGTCATCCAAATATATGTTTCAAAACTTTTGACTATTTAATAAAAGAAACTTAAAGACTTTAAAAATTATTTTATATGTATGAGTGTTGGCAGCATGCATGTATGTGCACCATGTATATGCTTGGTGTCCACGGAGATCAGAAGAGGGTGATGGAAAATTGAAACTGAAATTGCTGGCGGTTGTGAGCCACCATGTAGGTGCTGGGAATTGATCCTAGATCCTCTACAAGATAAACAAGCACTCCTAACTTCTGAATCAACTCTTCAATCCCTTAATACAATTATTTAGGGAAAAAAATCTGTAATATCTAAATTGAGAAGTCATAGGCCTTTAATCAGTACGTATGAATGGTCCAACAGCGTTGCTTTTTTGTCTTTTTAACAAAATTTGAATGCCTTTAAGCAGCCATATTTCTTTGCAACTAGCTACAGACTAAAAGGAAATGTTTTTCTACATATTCTTTCTGGCTTCTTTACTCATTCTATCTGCACAATCCCCAAAATCTATTGAGTATGGTATCCAATTTTGTAAGGGCAAGTATTCAAACTAGGGAGAAAAAAAATGGGTGGAACCCTAAAGGCAAATTCAGAAACTTGGAATTCTAGGCTCCTTTACTCAACATCTACTTTACAGGAACAGTATAAATTTCCTGGAACTTGCTCCAAGGGGAAAATCATGATGAGCTAGGCATTAGGAGAAAAAAACATGTCATTTTTCTAAGCATTTGATGCAATTTCCCCTCAAGAGGGAACTTTAAACAGTGGCCTCCATATTTAGATTCAGGAAGGTCAGATTCTGTACTCAGCATTATGCTGAGATCTTTCTTCATGCAGCCTAGAAAAACAAGCAATGGGCATTTCCAAAATAGTGCAGGGCAAAAGTCAAGGAAATAAATATCAAGATGATAAATGTGAGCTAGCTTAAAATTAAATCATGAAATCCTCAGTCTTCTGCTGATGATACTGGGAGATTCCCAACTTGCTTTTATCTTGTGTAAATATCTTAAGCCGTGATTCAATCTGCCAATCGGTATGAAGTTTGAAACACCTTATCTAGTTTTATACTTGGTTGTTTTACTTAAAAGCTCTCAGTTACTTAGGTTCTGTGAAGAGAAAGCAAATAAGATGCTTTTTGTCTGAATTACAAAGCAAAGCAAGGGAAAAGGCTAATTCTGTACTTCTAAAGTTTGCGCCTCCACTCCAGTGCCTACTGGCAGAAAGAGAAGTCAGGCTGAGAGACGCTTGCCAAACTACTATGGCCATCTGCTCTGAGTGCGCTTGTAGTTGCAGGGCCAGTGCAGCATGGGCCAAGAGCAAGTCTCCAACCACATATATTTGCATTCAAATCCCAGTTTGACCACTCCCTAGCAATATTATTCTAGAAAACACTCAAACTTCTTTAACTTTCCTGATTGGATGAAGTCAAAAGGATATGTTACTTATAAAACAGATAGTTACTAAAATAATAAAACTGAACTATTTCTACCAGAAAACCTCAATGACTTCCCTTTTACCACAGTAAAAGATTTTAGTGACAGACTTGGTTTCTTTTTTTAAAAAATTAATTAATTTATTAATTCATTCATATTACATCTCAACAGACGGTTTCTGAGTCTGATTCTGTCATGAGCTTGTGTAATGTAATCTTCCAGTCTATTTCCTTACCTATAAAATGAAATAGTAGCTTCTCATGAAATCCATTAAAATGTATTTTTATATGCTATTTTAAATACCTTATTTCTTTCACCATGTTTTTAGGAATGATGTCTGTAGCATGTGTCTAGAGGTTACAAGTAGCATTTTATTTCAAAACAATCTGCTTTGGATTAATACAGTGTAATATTAGCAGCATACAGTAAATTTGTCCCTACTGCCCCATTTCTTCCCTCTCTGGCTATTACTACTGTGCAAAACATATGTCTACATTATAATCCATCACAATGTTTTATAATTATTGTTTCATGCAGAGAATTTTTTTGTTTTGTTTTTTGTTTTTTTGGGTTTTCTGTGTAGCCTTGACTGTCCTGGACAAGCTTTGTAGACCAGGCTGGTCTCGAACTCACAGCGATTCGCCTGCCTCTGCCTCCCAAGGGCTGGGATTAAAGGTGTGCACCACCACTGCCCGGCGCAGAGATCTTTTTTTTTTTTTTCTTGTTTGTTTTTTTGAAACAAGTTTCTTATAGTCAAGGCTGGTCTTGAATTTGCTATGAAACTAAGGCTGGAGATAAGTTTGTTTCCTCTCCCCCCAAACCCCAGTCAAGGTCTCTCTATATAGTCCTGGATGTCTTGAAACTTGCTATGTAGACCAGGCTAGCCTCAAACACACAGAGATCCACCTTCCTCTGCCTCCTGAGTGCTGAGATTAAAGGTGTGTGCCACCAGGCCAGGCTGTGGATTTGAATTCTTAATTCTCCTACCTCTACCTCTCAAGTGCTAGGGTAAGAGGTATATACTACCAAACCAAACCTTGTACATTGTATTTCAAAGCATATCAGTATTGGGTGGAGAGATGGCTCAGAGGTTAAGAGCACTGATTGCTCCTCCAAAGGTCCTGAGTTCAATTCCCAGCAACCACACGGTGGTTCACAGCCATCTATAATGTGATCTGACTCCCTCTTCTAGCATGCATGTGTACGTGCAGGCAGAACACTGTATACATAATAATAAAACACACCAGTATTAATCACTCATTTTTGGACTGTATAATTGCCAAAACTTTTACCTTCAAGTTCAAAGATTCTTCTACTAGCTTAACTTTGTTGCCTAATCTTCTTAGTATTTATTTATTTGGGCAGTGCTGAGAGATTCAACCTAAGGCCCTAACATATTGGACAAATGTTTTGCCACTATACTATACTCTAGAACTGTTATTTATCCTTCCTTCCTCTCCCCCCCCCCCCCTTCTCTTTTTTTCCAAGACAGGATTTCACGGTGTAGTTTTGGCTGTCCCGGAACTCACTCTGTAGGCCAGGCTGGCCTCGAACTCACAGTAATCTGCCTGCCTCTGCCTTTAAAAAAAAAAAAGATTTTTATTTATTTATACAGTCTTCTACTCGCATGTACCTCTGCACACCAGAAGAGGGCATCAGATTACATTTATAGATGGTTGTGAGCCACCATGTGGTTTTGCAGGGAATTGAACTAAGGACCTCTGGAAGAGCAGTCAGTGCTTTTAACCTCTGAGCCATCTCTCCAGCCCAGTTATTTCACTTTTTAACTTTCAATTTTCCTTAATAATTTCTATCTCCATATATATATATATATATTTAATTTGGTGAGCCTCAAGTTTATATTTTCCTCAAGTACATATTTAAACATGCTATTTAGACATGGTTCATTTTAGTTCTTTGAACACATTAAAATAATTAATTTAAAATGTGTCCAGTAGGTTTTAGGAATGAAGTTCCCCAGAGACATTTTTATACTTAAAAACATCCTCACATCTATCTATAATTTATCTATTTATCTATCCATCTATCTATCAATCCATCCACCTACCCACTCACCCTCAAAAGTCTAAGAAGCCTGACATGGTCTGAAGAAGTGAGGAAGTGGAAAGACCCAAACATAATACCATGTACTTTATACTCTCTGCTACAAGTGCCAAAGTATGGCCTCAGTTAGCAAAACAAGTTGCAGACTAACAAGGCAGTCTCTGCTGGAGTGGAAGAGGGGCAAAAAGGTCACAGTATCCTATTATCTGGAGCAGTTTAGGTATATTCTAGCAGGTAGAAGGGGAGACCTTATAGATTTATCACCAGAGGGTGAACTTTCACCTACATTCTACCAAGAGAGAAAGGGAAGGAGCTGTGTCTTCAGAGTCACTCAAGATCGCACTAAACATCATTTTTGTTTACAAAATGACTCAGTTAAAAAAAAAAAAAAAAGATTTATTTATTATTACCTATAAAGTGCTCTGCCTGCTTGTATACCTTCAGGCCAGAAGAGGGCACCAGATCTCATTATAGATGGCTGTGAGCCACCATGTGGCTGCTGGGAATTGAACTTAGGACCTTTGGAAGAACAATGCTCTTAATCTCTGAGCCATCTCTGTAGCCCACAAAATGACTCAGTTCTTAAAGACTAAAAAGGATTCAGTTCTTAATAAATAAAGTCAGTAGTTATTAAAGTTAGCATTAAGATTGATTTTCTTATTGTTTTGATTTTTTTTCCCTAGTAAGTCAATTTAGGTTTTAAATAGCCTTTGAATTATCCTCTAAAGTAATTTATTTTATTTTATTTTATTTTTTGGTTTTTCGAGACAGGGTTTCTCTGTGTAGCCTTGGCTGTCCTGAACTCACTTTGTAGACCAGGCTGGCCTCAAACTCACAGCAATCCACCTGCCTCTGCCTCCCAAGGGCTGAGATTAAAGGCCTGTGCCACCACCACCAGACCTCTACAGTAGTTTTAAAAAACTGAGACGAAGTATAGGATTCCATTCATAGGAAATGTCCAGAGAAAGTGAATTTATAGACAGAAAGCAGTCTGGAGGAGAGGGCAGGAGCAGGGACTAACTGTGCACAGCCGCAAAAAATAAAACAAACAAACCACAAAACCCCCCAAACCCCAATAATAACAACAACAACAACAACAAACATTGGAGGTGGTGGAAATGTAATCTGAGTTATGAAGGTTATATAAATATTCATTTTCTAAGAAAAATCACTGAAATTTGTACTCATAATGGGTGAATTCCATAGTATCAAGATTAAGAAAGCTGGAGCTGGAGAGATGGCTCAGCAGATATGAGCATTTGTTCTTGCAGAAGACCCAGGTTCCATTCCCAGCACCCACATAAAGTAAAAATAAATAAATCTTTAAAAAGAAAGATTACTAAAGCTGCTTTAAAAACACTAATATTGTATCAGTAGTTTTTAATAAGCAATATCAACAAGTAAGATATAAAGGAAGAAAAACTTTCAAAACCAACAAAAACAACAAGAGGGGAAAAGTAATTTCCCAGCACAGGGATGAAAATCTAAATGTTAATGGAAGGATGTTAACTATAAACCTGCCCAGGCTGAGTCGTCCCAGTTTCACAGGAGGCTGAGGCAAAACAACTGTCAAGCTTTATAAATCACAAATAATCTGTAAACATGGGGATATATCATCAATCGAGTTAAACAAAACAAAACAAAAATCAGGACTCTTGGGCAGCAGAGATCATCAGGAAGGATCTACCCCTGGACAGGCAATTCTGTAGGAAAGTACCATGATTCATGTGATTATGACTTTGGAGTCTTCAGAAAACCTCTGCTTCCTAACTCCCCATGAATTCACCAAGCATTAAGGAGTTTGCCTTTGATTATGGGAAGACAGTAGAGGTGAAATTCACATCACCCTAGGTTAGTGATTAACAGTTTTAGTGAAAAGTGAAGAAATGGAGAGAGTGACAGAGGAAGGGCTGGGTGAGAAGGAAGTAAGGGATTACTGATGAAAGTGAGAATAGAATGTCCTGAGTTAGTGCATTTGACTTTTGAACATTTTTGTTTGTTTGTTTTAAACATTTTCTATATTAAAAGTATCTAAAAGAACAGAAAACAAAACCCCAAACTGACCTCAATTTTTGGACACGAATCTCACTTGGGACACTGGGGGAAGTGGGCTGCAATGGGAGGCGGCAGCTCTCAGTAGCTGCATGAGCTCTTGCAGAGACAGCTTCAGAGAGAACAAAGAGGAACTCAGGTGATGCCTTGCTGCAGGCGTCACTTTTGTTCTGTATGTTTCTAGTAGACCAATGCTAAGTAGGAACAGCAATAGCTTAGTAGTCCTGTGTGTGTGAATGTTTAGTTGAGCCTAAGAAATTGACCTCAGTGTTATGCTTCAGATTCAGTTTCCTGATTAGTAAAATGAAAATATTACCTACTTACAGGGCTTTGTGAAGACCAACACCAGAGATACGATACAAGGCTCCTGTCAAAGGTTTCTTACTATATATATCGCATTACCCTTCCCAAATGCACCAACATATACGGCCTCAGATACATAATCTTTTTGGATCCCCGCCCCAACCCCATTTTGTAGTTAGTTGTCTTTTCATTTTCTTCATAGCTTTCAACTTAGTGCATGTACACACACACACACCAGTTTATTATGCTTTTGGTGATACATAAGAAAGCACTGCCTAAGGTCACATAGACTTACACCCTACTCCCTAAGAGTTTTACAGTTTGAACATTGACCTTTAAGTCATTTTAAATTAATTCTTATACATGGCAATAGTAGATGTAGCCATTTTTTGTGCATGTGGACATTCAGCTGTGACCAGTACCACTTGCTCAAAGATATTCTTTCTCCCTTTGAATAGTTTTGTTATTCTGTCAAAACACAGCTAGTCATCAACAAGTCTTCTGCTCTTCTCTTTTTATTTTTTATTTTATTTTTTTGTTTTTCAAGACAGAATTTCTCTGTGTAATAGCCCTGGCTGTCCTGGACTCACTTTGTAGACCAGGCTGGCCTTGAACTCATGAAGACTGGCCTGCCTCTGCCTCTTGAGTGCAGGGGTTAAAGGCGTGTGTCACTACCACGCCCGACTGCATTTCTCTTTTTAAAACTGAATTTGTATTATTTCCTGTTAGGTGCTTTTATTTTTCATAGTAACTTCTATGTTATCATGTGACTAGGGACTTTATGAGGTATTTAGAACTAGTAGTTTGTGGCAGAAACTGTTCTTCCTTTCCTCCTGAGTATATGATGGACTGCACTTCCTAGACTCCTCTACTATTGCTAGACATGGCCAGGTCACTAAGCTTTCACTATTATAGTGTCAGCAGAGTAATCAACACATGCCACTTTTCAGACTAGATCTCAGGAAAATAGGTGTGTCTTCTCCATGACCTCCTTCTCTTACCTGCTGGCTAGAATCCAAAAAAAATCAGTACCTTACTGCTGGTCAGCAAATGATGAGAGTTAGGTAGTGGAGCCAGGCTGGTACCTGAATCCTTGAATCCACTTACTGACCCTTAACTACTGTATGAGAAGTACCATTTGTAGGAACCTTCATAATTTGGGCTCTCTGTAGTTTAGTCAGTTTTCATCCTAACTAATATAGGCTTAGTATCTTTCAGTGAAATGCTGCTGTAACAGAAGACTAACAGAGGTGGTAGTATAGGAAGCCATGAGGAACAGGTACAAGACTGGAAAGCAGGCCAGGAGTATAGATCTTGTGCTCTTGGGCAGCATTTTTTTTAAACATCATTTTTTTTTTTTCCCAGAAAAGGGTTTCTTTGTGCCTTGGCTGTCCTGGACTCACTCTGTAGACCAGGCTAGCCTCCAACTCACAGCGATCAGCCTGCCTCTGCCTCCCAGAATGCTGGATTACAGGCTTGCGTCAGTATGCTTGGTTTAGGGCAGCATCGCCTAGATGTAAAGCATAAGGCTCGAAACTTAACTCGGTAAGTGTCACCTATTGTTATTGTCATGCATTTTAAAAACTGGGATTGTTGGGGCTGAGAAATGGCTCATAGGTTGGGTGCTGCTGCTTTTGCAGAGGACCAGAGTTGGGTTTCCAGCATCTACATCAGGCAGTTTACAACCTCTTGCAACTCTAGCCCCCAGAGGATCTGATTCCCTCTAGCCTTCACAGACACCTACATGTACGTGGCACACAAACATTCATGAAGGCATTTGTGTGTGCACACACACAAACACATACACGTGCACACACACACACACATGCACGCACACACGCACATGCTCAAGGGACAATATTTAACTTTGGAATTGTCAGCTGGGCATGGTGGCACACACCTTTAATCCCAGCACAGAATCCCAGGCAGAATCAGGCGGATCTCTGTGAGTTCGAGGCTAGCCTAGTCTACAAAGTAAGTATAGGGCAGCCAGGGCTACACAAAGAAACCCTGTCACGAAAACCAAACCAAACCAAAACAAAACAAAAGTACTATTTTCCCATGTAGTACTTGTTTTTGCTGGAATACTTTAAAATCACATCCTAACCCTAAGACTGAAAACATATTCACTCATATTTTTGTCTTTTTATCTTCCACAAACATCATAAACTTTAGGTTGTTATGCTGTAAAAAACAATTTTTAAGAGCCTAAACATCCTCTTTCATAATCTGTTACTTCCCCCAGTGACTTGAGGTCTATTTTTTCACAGTCTTGTAACTTCTAAATATCTAGCTTCCATCAATCATGCTTTAAGAGGAAATGAGGCAAAAGTTAGTACAGTGGCCAAGGGAAGAAATCCTAGCTGATCAAAATCACAAACAACCATATGTTTCCTTCACTTAAAAGACAACTTTCTGAATTCACACTCTCAACAGGTACACTTTAGAATACTTCTATTCAGGGCAAGAACAACAACAAAAAATTCCCCAGTTTCCTGGTACATCTGCATGTTTTATCAAATGAAGACAGAGGCTAGGAGGAAGAAGAGCACCAAAAGTATCTGCTGGAAACTCCCCACCAACTGTAACTGTGTTGGTCCTGCTTGGTCACTCAGATGAAGCAACCACTCTCTATTTTAATGCCAGAAAGATAAGGGGAAAACTATTATTAGTCTTTATTGGTTTACAGCAGAAACAGTTATAAACTTATTATTTTATTCTTAAGACTTATTTATGCTCATATATATATTTTGCTCACATGTATGTCTATGTACTACATATATGCTGGTGCCCAAGGAGGTTGGAAGAGGGTGTCAAATCCTCTGGAACTAGAGTTAGGATAGTTGTGAGGTGTCATGAGAGTGCTGAGAATTTCTTAACTGCTGAGCCATTTCTCTAGCTCTTTCTTGTTCCTTACTTATACTCATCTTTACTTTGAAGTGAAAAATTAATTAATACATGTAAGAGCTTACTTATGAGATATTAAGTTACATTAATAAGATGATGAAAGGTAGAAAGAAAAATGAACACCTGAAGAGTCCCTTGTACTGCAACTACAGACAGGGTGCTACTAGCCCCAGCTGTGTAGATGAACAAACACAATCTCAGCAGTTGACAAACAGTAAAGCAATCAGTCTCTGGAGGAGGGCTTTGTGGCTGAACAATGCATGCATACATTTTTTCCTTCTTTCAATTTTGATTTCTGAAACAAGATCTCACACTGTATTCCAGGCTGGCCTCGAATACATAGTGATTCTTGCCGCAGTCATCCCTGGCCCCAAACTCCACATGCTTAGCTTGCAAGGTTGAGCTGCCACACCTGGCATGACCTACTTGTTCCTATGGTCAAAAGTCCACCTTCTTTAAAGCCTCAGATGCCCTGATGCAAACACAACTACTCTTCGACTTGCTCTATGTACTTGAGATGTCAAAAGTTGGATTACTAAAAGTGGAAAGGACAAAAGAAACTTAGAAGTTATGGTGTCCCAATAGAAGATGAAACAAAGGAGGCACCACATATTAAGGAATTAATGTGCTAAAAAACACAAGATTGTTCTGGGTCAAAAGAATATTAAGAAGGAAATTCTTTTACACATGGTGTAGAGAAGACTATCTCGTACCAGAAACCAAGGCAGCAAGACAGATCCCTGGTCTTAGTGGTCCAGATACTTCTCAATTCCATTAATAGCTTGTGTTTCAAGATCTCTAATTCCAAATTCAATTTCGTTTTAAGACAGGATCTTTTTACTTAACATCTGGCTGTCCTTGAACTCACAAAAATCAGACTGCCTCTGCCTCCCAGAGTTCTGGAATTAAAGGTGTGCAACACCATCCTGGCTCAAATTCAATTTTTAAAACATTTAAAAACTCGGAAAGTTAACTCCTCTCATAACATCAGTTTTGAGCTTATGTGACATTAAATCTTCTCACAAATGAGTAAAACACCTCATTTGTAGCATGATATTGACACAAAACAATGGAACATAATAAAGGACTCAGAAATAAACCTGCACATTTATAAGTACCTCCTCTTTGATCAAGCATCATAAATATTCATTGGAAAGACAGCCTTTAACAAATGGTTCTTCAAAAATAAGGTGTCCGCATATAAGAACAAAACTAGATCCATATCTTGACCAAGAATAAATTCAAAATGGAGCCAAGATATGAAACCAGCGTAAAAAGCTGAATGGATTAAAAAAAAAAAACTATAAAAATAAATACTTACATGAAAAATAGGATTTTATTAAGCTGTAAAGAAGAACGAAATGATGGCTTTTGAAGGAAAATAGATAAAACCAGAGATCATCGTGTTAAGTAATATAAACCAGACTCAAAACAACAAGCACTGCACTTTTCATCTGTAGACTCTGTTAAATTTACATGGGCACACACGCACCCCAGCCCCAGCCCCACATACATGACATAAAAGCAGAAAGAGGATTATAAGAGGATAGGAAAGGTTCTAAACTGAAAGAGGTCAGTGAAGGACAAGTAGCTAAGTATAAGAGTGAGTATGAGTTTGTGCGTGTGCGTGTGTGCGTGTGTGTGTGTGTGTGTGTGTGTCAACACATCACTGTGAAATCTACCATGCTGTATGCTAGTCAGAATAAGATAATGATAACCCATCATCAAATAATTTCATCCAAATTAACTTATTAAACTTGAACCAAAAATACTTTTCATCTTAACAAATACACAAAAGTTATAAATATTAATGGAGTACTACTTAATGTTTTGATGCACGCCTAGGGATTCGGCATAGCAGGTTCCAGAACGCTTCATACTCTAACCAGCTGATACTCCTTTACTAGATGTGGCCCTTAAGTGAAACCTAGCTGGCATTTCTCATCTTTTAAAGTTACAACTCTCAGCACAATACATCCATTTTGTAAGCCGCCCAAAAGTTCTCTCCGCCTTGATGAAGCTGGCAGTAGATATGGAGGATGGACAGAATATGCTCTAGGGGTTGAAGTATACGCAAAGATGAAGGCTTTGATAAGATTTCTGAAGCTACAGAAGGTTAACCAGAAATCTGAGGATGAATGCATGGGCAGCAAATTGTGCTCATGGAGGGTGGGCATACATTCCTGTTACTCACCACCAGTCCTTCCCACCTTTGATCTAAAGTACTTTTGAGCTGGTTCCACTATGGCGTAAACAGGTACATGGTGGCCTGGGAATGGGAAGGCACCATGCTTCTGAATCTGCTTACGCTCTGCTCACACCTAACGCTCTCCTTCACCAACACTACAATGTTACAAGTTGGACTCTCGTGTGCATTTTAAAAATATGGCTTTTGCCCTTCCACTTTTTAGTTGCTGTACAGGTATAGAAAACCCAGGTGTCTCCCAGTAATTCTGTGGTCTTGACTGGGTGCTGTTTTAAATATAGGAAGTATGAGAAATAGACACTTTTGAGAACTGAATCTTACGTGACTTGAAGGTAACAATAATTCCAGGTCTCTATTTACTCAAACCTTTCCAAACAAGTTGTTAAATCCAATACATTAAGTAAAACTCTCCAAATCACATCATTTTTTGTTTGTTTGTTTAAAGTTAATTACATGGCAAGAAAGAGAAGCATAAGCAGCCAGAGGCATGCAACTTAGGTTATAAGCTGTAAAGGCTAGTTCAGTGGTAATCAAATCAGGTTATTGCTTGAAGTTAATGACATGTCACTTGTCCTTGTCTAGTCTCTATTTCAACTCCATTTCTAAGTGCCCTTTTCTCCTAACAGATTAGGCCCTGTGGGAAGAAGCTGTATCTCTGATAAACTGTACTACTAATATTCCTAAAACTCTAGAACTCTACTCATAAAAACATTAAGGTCTTCAATTTTACTCTTGGAATTCTTCTGACTATGGTAGCAATAAGGTTATTAAGTAGATGGCAGAAGTTTTCAAGGTGGGAGCAAAGGAACACGGGAAAGACCTTGAAAACCCTTGTAAGGAGTCCTTGAAGTCACAGTGATTTTCCTAGGAGCACTGAGCCATTACCAGCCTTTCCCACTCTCATTCCCTCCAGAAGCATGGAACACAGTTTTCAGAGGATGAGTACTAAGGATGACCTAATGGCTCTGGTAGTCAGAGAAATTTGTTCTTGGACATTCTGTTTTCTTATAAATTCTCAGTTTGAATTTCTAATACAGTAATTACAACCCATACCAACAAAAGCTTCTTAGGTTCCAATAATTTTTAAGAGCAAAATGTGGTTCTGAAGCAAAAAAAAAGTTTGAGAACCACTGGTGTAAGCTATGGAGAGTCAATATACAAAGAATAGAAAAATGTTTATATATAGTTTATGTAAGTCAAGTGATAAAAAGATCACTTAAGATGTTTTTCTTTGAGCTAGACATAGTGGTGCATGCCTTTAATCCATCCCAGCAATCTGGAGGCAGACGTAGGGGGATTTATGAGTTCAGGGCTAGCCTGGTCTACAGAGTGAGTTCTATGACAGGCAGAATTACACTGAAAAACCCTGCCTCAAAAAACAACAAATTTGCTCCTTAAGGTCAGATTTGTGTGTGAGTGATTTGCATGCGTGAGTATGGGTGTGAGTGAGTGAGTGCATGCATGTATGGAGGCTGGAGGTTGATGCTGGCTTTGTTCCTCTGTCAATCTTTACCATATTTTTGCGATAGGGTCTCTAACTGAGCTTGGGGCTCACCATTTTTGGCTAGTGTAGCTAATTAACAAGTTCCCAGAGTCGGCCTGTTTTCCCTGCTCAGCATTAGGTAATCAGGAGTGGGCTGCCAGACATGAATTTTTAAGTGGGTGCTGGGAATCCAAACTGAGATCATCAGGCTTCCATACCAAGCACATCCCACAAGGGATCATCCCCTTAGCCCCTTCACTTAACCTAAAACTACTGTTAACACTGTCAGCAAGTACACTGTTGGAAAACTTTCACTCCCTTACTCATCAGACTCCAACTCTGTGAGATCGCATCCTCGTCCAGCAGCTGAAGTCTGCCAACATCTCACTCACCATACGAAGCGGAGCTGGGAGACCAACTCCTCTATGAAGACAAATTCTCCATAAAGAAAGGCCACTACAACCAGTACAACCTCACTCATCCCACACCAACTTTGGATGCTTGGTACACATTAAATAAAACACAATAACTGTCTACTGTCTCACAGGAAACTTTCCCTATCCTCTTCCTGGGGGAGAGAGAGGAGGGGAGAAAGGCAAACATAAAATAATAGGTGTTAGAAAAGATGCAAAAAACCTGTTTACTTGCCAGGCGGTGGGGGCGCACGCCTTTAATCCCAGCACTTTGGAGACAGGCAGGTGGATCCCTGTGAGTCTGAGGCCAGCCTGGTCTACAAAGAGAGTCCAGGATAGTCAAGGATAACACAGAGAAACCCTGTCTCGAAAAAACAAAAACAAAGCAACCCAAAAAACAAACAAAAAACAAATTGTTTACTTTTTGATACAAATGTAAAATGGTACTGCCCTTGTGTACAAACAGAGTGGTAGTTTCTCAAATAATTAAATATAATGGCCAAAAGGTTAAAACAAACACGCTTATGTGCCACCTATCAGAGAGTGAAAAGACGAAACAGAACGTGGTGGGTGAATACAAGACAAAAGTGCTTAGCTTTAAAAAAGAGAGAGAAAGAAAAACTGTGAGACAAGCTGCAGCATGAAGGAAGCTGTCTTTCCCTTTTCAGGCAATGAGAGGATTAAAGCAGCCTCAAGCATGCTTGCAAATACTGGACTACTGAGCAACCCCCCTAAGCCTAATGGATAAACCTTGAAGATACCATATTAAGTGAAATAACACGGACACAAACACACACAGGTACACATAGGCGCACACACACGTGTCATATAACTTCCCTTACATGAGATTCTCGGAATAGTCAAATTTATCTAGACAAAATAATAATAGGGAAAAGCTGGGGAAAGAGAAGTTACTGTCCAATGGCTAGAGTTTAGGTTAGGAAAAATGAAAAAGTCCTGGGCTAGATGGTTCTAATAGTTTCATAACAATGAACTGTATGTTTTATATATTCTACTACAATTATTTAAAAGTTAGTTTTCTTGATTTCATAAAGCATCTAATATTATCATGTACACTCAGAACTTGTATTTAGCATTATACCAAGCATCCTAATCAGTGCAACAAAACAAGAAAAAATGTAATTAAGAAAAGTTTTTAATATAAACTTATTTTATGTTATATATTTGATATTATTATATTATGTAGATAATACAATCAATATATTATATTTATGTTTATATTAAAAAGCTGCTGGCCTTTGAGCCACACTAGCTGATATGGGGTGGTACAGAGATAAATTCTCCTTGTTGGACTCTAACCACTATGCAGACAGGGCAGTAAATAAATGGTGGTGCTCTTTCAGCCACTAAACTCTGCAGGGATTTGTTAGATCCACAGAGTAGCACAGTAACTAGGACAGATCAACAACTAGAAACATTAATTTTATTTCCAGATGCTAGCAAAAAATGTTGAAATAAAAGATGAAAACAACAGCTGATATAACAGTAAACAGTATTACTTAGGAATAAGTTTAATAAAGTACTGCAAGATCGCCAGTGTCGGCAGAGTCATGCAAGACTGTACAGTTGGCTCGCCTGTGAGCATAGACGAGGCTGATGGATGCGATGTTACGGCAGAGAAGCCGGAGTGTTTTCTTCAGCTAGTAGCAAAACAGGAAGTCAGAGACACACCACAGGAACTCGTGACTGGGATCTATCATGCTACTCCTGGTTTATTAATAGAGGTGGTATACATAAAGGCTATAACAGCAAACTCTAGCAGCTGAAAATGATCCCAGCCTATAGCCATCAAGAAAATAGGAAATCAAATCAACCACGGGAAAGTGGACTCTGTTAATGTGAAGGGCCTTGGAAACAGATTATTTCCTAGAATATCCAGATAACACGGCTCAGATAACACCTTAATTCTTTTGAAGCTCTAGGATAAAACTCAGCTAAGTCCACGTGGACTTCTGACTTATGGCACTATGAAATGATGATGACGGAATATAAAAATGTACTACATTATGCTAGAAACCAAACATAACAAAGGCAGACACATTCTAAGTATTAGTAGTGATTATGACAGTGATTATATAGCGATACATACCTACTAAAACAGGGCCCGCTGTACACTGCAAACAGATTCATTTTGTAGGTTACCTCTATATTTAAAAAACTGGTCTTAAAGAGAAGTGATTTCTCTAATGTTTACTGCTAATGTTCTTCCTTTCTGCCTTGGATTTGGGGAGCTGGAGATCAAATCCAGGGCCTTGTACCCTCTAGGCAAGCACTGTCCCAACACTCCTGCCACTCTAAATAATACTCTCATAGTTTTATGCATTCTCTGCTCTGTGCCTCTCATTCCCACTCCTACAGGATATCAACAGATTACATGTTCTGATTTGCATTTTAAGGTACTACTTTTAAAAAATCTGGGGTAAAGTGACATACCCCTTTAATCCCAGCATTCAGAACATTTTTTGTAGACAAATTTTGTGAGTTACAGGCCAAAAGTCTACATAGAAAGTTTTAGGCCATCCAGGACTATATAATGAGATCCTAATTCAAACCTCCCCCCCCCCCCGATAATACCATCAAAGACCATATTCTGCTGTCAGAATAGCCATCACACAGGAGACGAGAAGGGGATGTTCTGGGAGGGATCACACAGGATTCCATTTTACTAGCAGGACTTCATTTTTGAAGACATTAAGATGTGTATTTCTTATTCCTTGAGATCATATATTACATATTTTTAAAGTTCTATACCAAAGCTCACAAACTAAGGCCTGTGCACTAAATGCAATCCAACATCTATTTCTGGTAATAAAATTTTTCTGTACCACTATTACAGTCATTTGTTTGTGATTTGTTAATGGCTATACACAACAAAGAAGCTATTTTATTATAAGGTACAACTAAAAAATCTAGAGCACAAATGAAGGTATAACTAACTCACAAGTACCTGAAGATAATCTTGGATGAGGGGGTAGAAAATGGCTAGCAAGGTTGAGGACTGTCCTAGCTAGCTTCAGCTGTCAGCTTGACATAGCCTAGAGTCATCTGAGGGACCTCTACTGAGGGATTGTTTACACTAGGTCAGTTTGTGTAGAGGTCAGAGACCAAGCCAGTAAGCACTCCTCCAATGGGTTCTACTTTGAGTTTCTGCCCTGATTTCCCTCACTGATGACCTGGAAGTATAAGTCAAATAAACACTTCCTGCCCCAGTTTATTTTGGTTTTAACACGGCAAAGGAATAGAACTATCAGCTATAGGGCTGGGGAGTTGCTTCTACTTTGGAAAGTTTTGGCCACCAAAGGTAAAGAGGATCAGGACAAGGACAAGGCTGCAGATTTGAGAATCATAAGAAATTAATAGAAGCTGGGCCAAATGATTCATCTTTTCAAGAAAGAAAAGAGAAGCAAAGAGACATTTGACATCTGGAGGGTTTTATGCTAAGTTATTAGTTAACAAACATGACTTTCATGCTAATTCATGAGGCAAACTAACATTAGTAGGTGAATCCGAGGTGTAACAGTTAGCTGCAGTACAGACATAAAACAGATGAGGTATACTATCCACGTGTGAGTGATAAAGGCTTCTGGGTTGAGTGCACATCAGTGTTTTTCCTCTTCATTTACAAACAACAGCAGCAAAGCCTGCAGTTTGTGGTGGTGCAGACCTGTCATCCCAGGTCTTGGGAGGAGAAAGCAGGAGGATCAGGAGCTCAATGCCAGACTTAGCTATACAGTGAGTCTAAGGTCAGTCTGTAGTACATGAGACCTTGCCTCAAAAAAAAAAAAAAAAAAAAAAAGAGCACATCGCTTATCTTTTATTCTTTTGCCCAATTACCAGCCAGGATGCATCTGTTTAATTTTTACTGGGGACAAACGTAGTTTAAAAATAAAACCTCAAGATTATTAAGCATTTAAAGCTTTCATTAGATTAATATTTGTTGTATTTTCTACTCTGATCCACTTGCTTTTTCTTCTCCCAAACCACAAATACCTAACAAGCTTTCTTAAAAAAAAAAAAAAAAAAGTTTATATATTGCATAAGAACACTCTATAAAAAGAAACATGGAAGGGGGCAAGCTGCCTCAGTCTCAGCCAGCTGAGATGCTTTCTATAGAAAAGATGAGATCAGTGATCTAATTTCCAGAGTCTATCAATAGTAGGGTTTTTTTGTTTACTTTAGTTGAAGTTACAAACAAACACCCTGCCTGTTGTTATGCAGATCCAGAGTGAGCTACTCAGTAGCTGTTCTAATCAGTACTAGCATAAGGAATAAAATTTATTCCTCCAGGAACACATCTACATATTTACATATCAACATGATTTTATTCTACAGAGTAATTTAGATGGGAGAATTTGCAATGTTTGATAATTTTAGTTTACAATTTGCTCAGAGACCAGGACACTCACAGCATGCTGTTTATTATAGTAATACTATTTGTTATAGTAATTTTTACTATTAAGGAGATTCTAAAGTAGTGGGAAAACCACAGAAGTTTACTATACATGCTATGATGTCAGAGACTTTGAGTTACCTCCTTGCTGTTATACCAACTAGACCTCACTGAACTTCTTCTATTTGGCCAATTAAACAAGCATACTGATATTTATTAGGGGAAAAAAAAAACTATAGAAATTAAAGCCTTAAAAAGAACTTTTTATTCTTACTTCGTGAATTTCACATCATGACCCCAATCCCATCCATTTCCCTAACCCTTCATATCTGCCCTCCACCCTTGCAACCTCCTCCCACAACGAAAACAAAAATTAGAAATAAATAAATAAACCCATCTTGCCATAGAGGCTGTGGCATGTCACATAGTATACCCTTTTGCCCAAACTCCTTTACTTGCAAATGTTCATTGCAATGGGTCATTGGTATGGTTTGAGGCCTTTGGCTCTTGCTGCATTATCAATACTGAATCCTCATCAGGAGTCCTCTCTGTGTCATGGAGGTCCTGCAGCTTTGGATCTGCAGGACTAGGCCCTTTATGCACTCCAGCAGTTCATAGTTGTAGTGGATATTGGGGTGGCCCAACTCAGAGCCCTGATCTGGGCCTGGGTGGAACCTGAGTTGGTCAGCCCACCCATTCTCCTGAGCCCATGCCACCAGGGCCAGCTCTCCTGTATTCACACTCTCAGCAGGCTCATCCATGTCTCAGCACCAGTACCAGTTTTACTGTGCTGCCCAGGAGAGGTGTGGGGCATGTTCTCCTTAGTGCTGCAGCTAGTGAGGGGTGGGGCCAGCTCTCTTGCACCAACTCCATCAGAACCAGGTCTCCCATGCTGTCCAAATGAGGGCCAGGGCCAGGTCTCCAGAGTATGGTAGCCTGTGAGGGTCAGGGCTAGCTCAGCACAGTGCTTGGACATCAATATTACCTCAGGCAACAGCCCAGACCAAAGACATCCCCACGGCCTTTGGTGGTAACATGGGCCTGGGACATCAACACAGACACTAGCTGCAATAGGACCAGGGACCCGGATATGGCCCTCAGCAGCATCATGGGCCAGGATGTCACCAGGGCCTCGGTTGGCAGCACAAGCCACTCAGAATCAGTTTGTGTGCCCCTTCCCCCAGTGTCAGTACAAGCCCCGGACATGAACACAAGACCACTGAGATCTGGATGGCCTTGGTGGCAGCATGGGCCACAGACATCAGTACTGCTTCCAGTTGAGTTAGGGCCATGGACTCAGACATGGTAGCAGCTGGGCCTGGACCTTTCCATGGTCCCCATTCCTCATATCCACCTGTTCCTCCCACCATTGAGTCTCCAGTTCCACCTCTCTCCACAGTGCACAAACCGTTTGGCTTTGCTTTCTCTCCCATCTCTCCACCACGTACTCTGTCTTTCTTATATTTCTATCACATATTCACGTATCCTAGTCTCCCATCTCTCCACCACGTACTCTGTCTTTCTTATATTTCTATCACATATTCACGTATCCTAGTGGTACCCCTGGGCATGTGCTTGGGTGTCTCTCCAATTACAACTTTTTAAAAGTACCTAGCATATCTGATACTGTGAGGTCTTCTATACTAATACTAGAGAATCAGATAGTTGCTCAAGTCTCACACCCAGATACTGGGATTCTTTACTCATCCTTCTTAAACACACACACACACACACACACACACACACACACACACACACACAGCCAAAAATGAAAAAAAAAACAAACAAAAAAACCCAAAAAACCCCGCAAGACTTGAAATTTCAGTAAGAACAACAAAAATAGATAAACCTTACTCATTTGCTCTTCACAAGAGCAAAAGAGAAAGATAATTCAGAATTACCTCCCATTTAATAAATGAATAAACCAAAACAACAAGTTTTATGTTTACAACCTTTTCCTTTTTCCACATGCTAGGAATCAAAACCCGAACATTGTGTGTAATGACACCAACCTTTTCTGCTAGAGAAGTGTCAAAGCACTGAATCCAAGCCTTGGTATAATTTCCTCATTTATAAAATGGGAATGATTTCTTTTGAAGATTAAATAAGAATGCGTGGGGCTGGAGAGATGGCTCAGAGTTTAAGGGCACTGACTGCTCCTCCAGAGGTCCTGAGTTCAATTCCCAGCAACCACATGGTGGCTCACCTTCAGGTGTACATGCAGGCAGAGCATTGTATACATAATAATAAATAAATCTTTAAAAAAAAATAAAATAAGAATGCATGTTCATTTCTTTGTTTACAAATTTTTAACAAAGATTAGGACTCATATACTACTTTAGCAAAAGTCTCACAGACATAATCTTTACTTGGGGAATATATAGAAGAGAAGGAGGGAAAGAGGATGCTTATCATAAAAGCACACATGAAATCAAGGTTCTAAGTACAAGCAAGATAAGGTAAGCCATTTCATGGGAGGTAGGGTATCAATAGGTTAGGGAGGTCAAAGAATTCTTTCACAGAGAGCAAGCCAAGGGAAGGCTTCTGAAAATAAGACAAAAGGAATACAAGATGGATTTTTATCACTCTCAAAAGAAGCAAGATAACTAGCAAATGATATTGGGTCTTATAAATGACCCATGGGATCACCCCATAGTGAAGCTCTAAGTGTACTGTTACTATGGCTACCTTGAGCTAAACAAACAAAAATACTCCACCCCGGCCCCCCCCCCCCCAAATACCCTGCCACTCAAATAGCCATTCCAACTATCTTTAAACCAGCACCAGGTGTTCTTAACTCCCATGGTGG
Source organism: Acomys russatus (assembly GCF_903995435.1). Classification (NCBI taxonomy): domain Eukaryota; kingdom Metazoa; phylum Chordata; class Mammalia; order Rodentia; family Muridae; genus Acomys; species Acomys russatus. Next base: position 53,172,269 of record NC_067143.1, on the reverse strand, counting down.
CCCTGAGGAAATGACATGACAATAGCAGCTGCTCACTCTGTCTCCTGAAGGCACAGCCCCAGCCTGGAGTTTGCACTGGACATTTTTCTAACACAAGTTTCAGTGAACTCAGGATTATCCTGTGATTGTTTCTACCTAAGCCACAGGTGGAGCCGTCCCTCTGACTGACTAACAGGGGTACCAATGCTAGTGACTGGTGTAGAAAAGACAGTGCTATGGTTGGTATAAACAAAAGCTTCCGTTTGTCTGAGACGTGCGAACAACTCTCTTCTGCTGTACAAGCAGTCTTTAGCTCAGTTGGGAGAGCTGTACTGTCTTCCCTGATCTTGCCAACATTGGGCCCAATAAAAGGGTTTGATCAAACCATCTTTTCTGGCCTGTTTCAGCAATGTTAGTTAATAGCTGGTAACATGAGGAAAGCAGCAGCAGAAGCCATGGTGCATTGACAGAAGGGGCAGAACAGCAGTGGCATAGTGTAGCGAGTAAAAGGAACAGCAGAAATGATGGAATAACTGGCTCCTTTATAGCTGAAGACGGACAGCTGAGCAGTTGGCAGGCTAAAGTGCAACAATGGCAAAATGGGGGCCATGGAGAGGTTTTAGTAAGTAAACGTGCTTGCTGTACATGTCTGGCACAAACCTAATGGCCTGAGTTTGATCTTGGAGGTCAACACTTTAAAAGTTGGATGTACTTGCAGGTACGGCTGTTGTGTCACATGTGCATCAGCAGACAGCAGAGAGAGACTACGTCTATGCTCAGTGCTCTGACCTATGAACATCTGAATGATTAGTAGCCTAACATTCCCTGAAAAAGGTGAGCCAGAGACGACCACCAGTTGGCACAAGGCAGGCCTGGATGGCCTCCCAGGACAGGAAGCAAGCCAGAGACTAGAAAACTCCTGCCTGGGACCATGAGCCCCCGGGCAGGATTGAGTCCAAAACAGACAATCCTTGCAAGGGGCCACACAGGCTGGCCAGGTGAGGAGTGAGCCCAAGACAACCACTAGACTGGCACTATGGAGCCTAAACAGGGAGCTAGCCTGAGAAGAAACCAGTCTGGTATCACACAGGCCTGGGGGTGATGTACACTGGGCAGACCATGTTCAATATAACCCCCTGCTCAGTGCCATAATCTGTGAGTAGAGCACAGCACTCCTGAGACAACTGCAGACACTCACAAACCCCTGATGCCACTAAGAGGAGCAAGTAAGTGGTGGAAAGATGGAAAAGTAAAAGGAACAGAAGGATGTGGGCACAATGAAGAGAGGCACAACTGGAGAATTGAGGGTAGTAGCCTCGAGTGTGAGTAGCCAGTGATGCTACCTGGGTCTATGGTGGGATCCCGGCCTACACTGCCACCGGGGGACACATATGGGTCTGCCTCTCTGTAGCAGCAGGGGTGTGCTATCACCAAAGGCCAGGTGGATATCCTTGGTCTGGGCTGCAACCTGGGGGCATGTTGATATTTGCGAGCTGTGCAGAACTGCCCCCACCCCTCACTTGGGCATCAAGGGAGAACTGCCCTAGAGGTATGAGAGCAGAAGAGCTGACTCCACCCTAGCCAGCTGCAGTACCAGGGAGAGCAGGCCTGCACATTGTGTGAGCTGGCCTGAGGATGAGAGCCTGAGAGAGCTGGTCCTACCATCTGTCTCCTTGCAATGTCTTGGGCAAGGGAAAGATACCTTCCTCCCTCCTCACCCATTCACCACCTGCAGCAGGCAAGTGACCTGGTGGGGTCATTAGAGCAGCAGAGCTGTCCTTGCCCCTCACCAACTGCAGTACAGTAGAGCTGGCCCTAGATGTGGGGGTATGGGATGTGGAGATGTAGGTGTATGGGAGAGGCAGCTCAGCTTCTTGTCTGCAGTGTAATGACATTGGTAGGGGAAAGTTGGCCTCAATGGAGATCTTGAGAGCAGGAGAGCTAGTCCTGCCCCCCATCTGTTGTTACACTCTGGAAAGCGGGCCCTGCACCTCGCCTGGACAGCTTAATCAGAGCTGGCCCTACAGATGAGCCAGCCCCAGAAGCATAATTGCAGGAGAACTGGCCCCACCTCCTGTCTGCTGGGCAGTGACCCGGATGAGGGAGAGACACCTTCCTCCTCTCTCATCTATGGCAGACTAGAGAGCTGGCCCTGTGGGTCATGAGAATGGGAGAACTGGCCATGTCCCTCACCAGCCGCAACACTCGGGAAATCAGACCCCGCACCTCATCTGGACAGCAGGATAGAACCAGCTCTGGTTGCAGGGGTTCTTCTGAGTGACCTAGCCCTGAGGGTGTGAGAATGGGAGAGCTTGGAGGGCGAGCCATCTCATATACCTCTCCGGCCCAGATGCCGGGCTTGAATTGGCCCATCCCAACATCTGCCCCATCAATGAACTGCTGAAGTGCATGAAGGATCCAAAACTACAAGATGACACAGGGCAACAACAGGATATTCGAGAGGAGTCCTAGTGAGGTTCCAGTATTGACAGAAGCCAGAGGCCTCGTTACTGACCAACAAGTCATTGCAATGAACATTCACAAACAAAGAAATATGGACAAAAGGGTATACTGTGGGACACATTGTAACACACTGAGGTTTCCACAATGAGATTTTTTTTCTTTGCTGTGTGGCAGGCTGCAAGGGTGGAAGGCGGGTATGAGGGGAAGGGGAGATAAGTGGGATTGGAGTGCATGGTGTGAAATTCATAAAGAACCAATAAAAAGTTAAAATAAATATTATAAGAAAATTTAAAGAACAGTTGGATGTGGTGGTGCACATCTGTAATTTTACAACTCTATGAAAGGCCAAGATATAATACTCAAGCAGAAGTTGTGAAGCAACTTCTAAAAGTTATCCTCTGTCCTCTACAAGTTTACATGTGTGCTATGGCATGCATCTACAGGCACAAACACATATTTTTCTTTCTTCTTCTACACATACACAATAATTTTTTAAAAACTAAAAATACAAAAACAAAAAACAAAACAAAAAACAAGTGAAACTGTAAGACTGGTAGCTGGCGGCAGCAGAGACATCAGTGAAAAAGCAATAGTATAGCTCCTTCACTAAAGGTGGCAACCGTGACAGCAGTCTTAGGCAGAAAAGGCATTAGAACAGCTTGAGAAGCAGCTGGAACAAGGGGACAGCAGAAATAGAGAGGATGGAGCACTGAGGATGAAGAAGGATAGAATAACCAAAGAGAAACTGCAGGCCCTAGTTGTAGAGTTTTAGAGAGCTCTCAAGCCTTTAGGACTAGGAGTCTCACACACCCCAGCCTGGCAGCTTTAACACTGGTTCCTAAGGGCTTTAGAATCCCAACAACTAGGCCCTCCCGGACACTACAACACCTGCTGTTACTGAGGGCTAAAGATGAAAGGAAAGAGAAATGGCTAAGAAGCTGATCCGTGGGTAAGAACATTTGCTGCACAAGCAGGAGGACCTGAGTTCAAATCCCCAGAACATGAGGAAGGAGGGAACACAGGAAGATCCCGGGGGTTTACTGGTTGCCAGCCTAGCTTCTGGTTTAATGAGAGATCCTGTCTCAAGTGAATAAAGCAGAAGATACCTAACATTCGCCTCCATTTACCATGTGAGCACACAGGTGCGCACACACACACTCACATACAAGAAATATAACTCCTTGCCCTTGTTATTACACCTTGCATTCTGATCACCAGAAGTCACAACAGGATAGTTGGGAATGAAAAGGAAATTCTGAGCAGTAAACAAACAAGAAAAAATATTTTACAATATGGTTATTTTTAGTTCAGTGACTTCCTCCAACATTTCTTTTTCCCTGAAGGTCCCAGGAAATGCATGGCCTTTACTTTCAAGGAATGAACTTGTAGTTTCTGGACAGAGTTGATCTCTTTCCCACAGCTGGAGGGAAAGAACGTCTGTGCCAGCTGCAGCCCTATTCTTGTTTTTTTGTTTTTGTTTTTTAAGATTTTATTTATTTTATGTATATGAGTGCTCTATCTGCATGCACAAGAGGGCACTAGAGAGTATAGATGGTTCTGAGGCACCAAGTGGTTGCTGGGAACTGAACTCTGGACCTCTAGAAAAGCAGACAGTGCTCTTAAGTGTGGAGCCATCTCTCCAGCCCTGCAGCCCCACTCTTAACTGCTGATCCCTTAGCAAACAATTCAACACAGCGGTGTTTGCTGCACAGTCACAAGAATCATACAACTGAGGGCAGGCAGTGGGGGCACACCCCTTTAATCTCAGCACTCAGGAAGCAGAGGCAGGCGGATCTCTGAGTACGAGGCCAGCCTGGTCTACAGAGTAAGTTCCAGGGCAGCCAGGGCTACACAGAGAAACCCTGTCTCAAAAACAAACAAAAGAATTATACATCTGAAAAGGATATGTTGAAAATATAAAAGAAAAATAATTTAATGTTTGGGTTCTTGGTGAAAGAAAAGAAAATGAATGTAACTCAAAGTGAGCAGTAGATTAAAATGCTTTTCTCCTCTTCTACTCCCTTTTCTTTATAGCAAAAATGAAAAATATAGGCAATATAGCTAGAAAACAACCAAAATGGATTTGGGGTCACAACCATAGTCCAATCTAGCTACATCTCATAATAATACACATATTCATATAACCACTAGGCATCTTTTTTGTTTGTCCAATAGACACCTCACACCATCACCTATTAACATACAATTTAAAGATAAAATTATGAAAAATTTAAATCTAAATATAAAAATTAGGAAGCATAGTTGATAGATAAAATTATAATTAATAAAGAATTCTGTTTGCTGAGCATGATGATGCATGCCTTTAACCCCAACACTTAGGAGCCAGAAGCAAGTGGATCTATCGGTTCAAGGTCAGCCCAGTCTACATAGTAAGTTCCAGGACAGCCCACGATATGTAGCAAGATCCTGCCTCCAAAAACAAACAAAGAAACAAACAAATCCAGTTTACGTAACAGATAGACTATAAAAAATATCTTCTCATAAAAATTTTTTAATAAAACTTACTTTCATAAAGATATTTTCCAGAAAATAAGAATATAAACAAACAAAAATCTCTCCTGAGCTATCAGCTCTTCTCTGGTGGTGGAGAATATACTCAGCAGTTCAACACAGTCTCAATATTTTGACTCCACTGACTCCAGTCTCAGGAAATCATTCAGAAGCAGTTCCCCAACCCAAGAGTCATTACCTCATCTTTTATACCCATCTTCTATCTAGTGCATAAATAATTGATAAAAAAAATAATACAATTATTTACTGTGATTTGGGTTTAAACATTTTTTTTTTTTTTTAAATTTCTTTCCTTTGTGTGTGTGTGTGTTGTGGATCAAACGTAGGGCCTCACACCATGCTAAGCTTTAATGTCAGCATTAAACATTTTCTTACACTAAAAGTCAGTTCAAAATTACTAAATCAATCAAACAATAGCAAGTACATTCCAATAAAATACAGAATAATTACAATACTATAACTCAATCCTTCACACCTGATACCTAGTTCACAAGCTGGTTTTGTTCTTAATGAAGCAAAATCATCACAAGTATTAACTGCATTACCTTCATAATGTTAACTAAGTCTGTTTGATAGTAGCGGTCCTGATGTGCATTCGCTGCTGCTAGCGTAAGAAGGTAATCATTCCTTGCATGGGTAGCTTTGGAATTACATTCAGATCGCCGGGCTTTTAACTACAACACAGCACACAAAAACAAAATATTAATGCATCTGCCATTACACTGAAACACACATATGATTATCACCCTTAGGAGCAATGGTGGGACATGTTTATAAACTCAGTAGTTGGCAGCCTGAGTCAGGAAGATCTTGAATTTGAGACTAGACTGGACCACATAAATAAGACCCTAACAAGAATGAATGGAGTGGCTACTGGTAATTAGTACCAGTAATTAACAAATGATGTCACACTAAAAATAAAGAACCAAGTAGAAAAAAAATCTTAGGTATATAAAAAGTACTCATTACTAAGAAATGAAACATGAAAGAATATTTTCAAATTTTTAAAAATGTTATATATGAGTATGGCATATATCATTCCTATGTCCACTCCATGTCCTCTCCAAAAATTCATGATCTCTTAATTACATGTATATACATATGTACATGTATGCATATACATATGTGTGTATGTTATATACATAAACATATACACACACGTATATATCTAACCAAATGAATTAGCTTTGCTTGTAAGCACCTGGGTCCAGGGCTGACCACTTGGGATTGGACAACCTATGTGAAAGCTTGTTCCTGGAAAAATGGATTCTCCCTCTCTTAGCAGCACTGAGGACCTGTAGCTCTTTATCTGAGGGTGAGACCATGTGATATTTCCCCTGTTTGTATTGACATGTCAACTGATGTTGTCATTAAGTGCTGGTCTTGTTCAGGCAACCATTCAGTTGAAAGCTCATGGGTAGATATTACCAGTCAACTCTAGGGAACATTATGTAACAATCTTAGTTTTATTTTACATACTTCTGAAACTTTGTAGAAAAACTCAAAATATTTTGTTCATTTTATTTAAGTATAAAATAAGGACTTTGAAATTAAATACATTACCTTCCAAAACATTGGTAAATTTAGTAGAGTTAGAAAATAGTTTTCAAGCTTATTCAAATCAAAATATTTTGTAAGATTTATTTATTGGAGAGGTGTACACACATGCCATACATGCTTGTTAGAGGACAACACAGAGGATATAAGTTCTTTCCTTCCATTATTAGCATCTAGGAATTGAACTCAGGTCATCAGGCTTTGCTGAAGGTGCCTATTCTTGCTGAGCCAACTCACTGTCCAAAAACTATTTAAACATTGCTAATGTGCCCCTCCCAAACCTGCCTTCTGCTGGGGATACTCACAAGAAAGGCAACTCGCCAGCTTGCCTAACAGCTGTTCTACAATTCAAAGACCCACATGAAAACTTACTTGCATTGGGCAGAGAAGGCCTGCTAAAGGTATATGTCTGAGAAGAGAAGATTTTGAGCACTTCCTAAAATCCCTGCACTGTATCTCTGAACTAGGAGATAAGGATATATAAGCAGTTAAGGATAGAAACCTATCCTTAAAGTAGTCTTGAAAAGCAAGTTGTGCCCAAAGTATTAACAGCTTTGCAAAAAATCCACATATTGAGAGAGAAAGCTCCTGCTTGGGTCACTGATCTTAAAGTGGTTTTCCAAGGCAGGAATAACCCCCTTCACCCTTGACAGAGTTAATTGTTAACTTTATAAGCCAAGAGGCTTCTCATTTGTGATATACACTGTTCAAAACTCACCTTCACACTTGCTTTCTGTAAACTGATTCTTGATTGAAAAAGACTAAGTTTAGACCTATAATAAAAATAGAAAAGCATATTTTAAAATCTTATAGACTATATAGTGAAATTATATTACAAGTACTTAATTTGAAACGACCCTTTCAAGACACTTTTCTAAATCTAAATTAAAAGTAGAAAACCAAGAGTAATGTATATTTGCTTTTGTCTGTATTTAACAAGCTGGAATGCTAAAAGAATGCTCTGAGGACCCTGCGCCCACAATAAGTTATTCATGTTTGCTTGCCCTCCACTTCTAAAGAGTATTCTGAAGTTACTAAGAAAGCCATTGGCCTTGGCCCTGTGTGATTCTGATTGTTCTATTTAGTCATCTTCCACTCAGTATTGGTACCTTTAATTTGTGAAAGGAACCATAATGTACCATTACTAGTAAAATTATGTTGGAATATTATATATTTAAGAATATATAAATATATGTATATATTTAAAATGAGATAATTTCACAAAGAAAAGTCAACAGACAAATGCTGAATGAACAAGCAAGACTCTTGTGACCAGTGGTTTTTCTGAAGCTGCAAAGTTTGTCTTGACTGCAGTGCCATGGTGATTGCCATGGGAGAAGTCAACACATGTGCTGGCAGCTATGCCTTAATATCAAGAACAGTCTCAGAGCACTTGGGATTGGAAACAAAGCAGTTGGTCTCTAAAGAGTAGTGAAGGCGGACTCTTGTTTCTAATAAGAGAGAAGACATCCAGGAACAAATGCACACTCTCCCTAACTCTTTACTGTGATTTAAGCTTGTGGCTAGAGCTCTTGCCTAGACTGCAAAGCTCTTGGTTCAATCAAAAGCATCAAAACAAAGTCTAAGATATTCCAGACTCCACTTATTTCTTACCTTGTCATATTCATATTTATATTTCATGGGAGTTTATTTTTTTTACTAATCAGACTTCTAATTTTGATTCAGAAAACAAAGGTCAAAGGAGTTAAGACTAGAAAGTGACTATTTAGGGTAAAGAAAGACTGTGTTTAAAGTATTCAGTTCTCCTCTTTCTGTAGTCATCATCCAAACAGGCTGCATTGAACCTACATCTTCCAGTGCAAGGTTTTAATTTATAACATCTGCTTCATTTGCTAATCTGCACATATTCCTTGAATTGTATTAAAGTAATATTAGTGGCAAAATTAAGACAGCACATGATAGGATGCTATTCAGATGGCTCAGTAGCTAAAAGTGTTTGCTGCCAAGTCTGATATTCAATTCCTATGACCAATATAGTGAAAGGCGAGAACAGACTCCTGTGAGTTGGACCTTGACCTCCACATGCACAGTATGGCATGCCTGTGTCCATACACATGTGCACACATACATAAATGTACTTTTTAAAGGCACTGTCTGGGGCTGGGGAAATGGTATAGTTGGTTAAATGCTTGCCATACAAGCATGAGGACTTGAGTTCAAATGCCAATTCTGGTGAAGCTGAGGCAGGAGGATGGGTCCCTGGGATTTGTTGATCAGTAAACTAAAATCAGTGAGCTTTAGGTTCAGCAAGAGGCTCTGTCTGAATAAGGTGGAGAGAACTGAGGAAGACACCTGACATCTACTTCTGGCCTGTGAGCCCCCACCCCCATATGCACTTAATACATGTGTACAAATACATATAAAGACAGTACCTATCCTTAAAGATGGGTATTACAAAAAGCAGACAGAATTTTTACAAATTATAGACTATACAATGAATTATGCTGTTTAATATTCCTTGCCATCTGCTTTCAAATGTTCATGTTCTTTAGGTTTCCCAACTCAACTTCACATCTACTATATAACATATAATCGCATCCTTATAACTGTCATCTGATGCGCAAATGACCCTCAAAGGAAGATCATCAATCCCAAATTGTCATACCAGAGCAAACATTTGACTACCTAGCAAACATACCCATGCCATTGTGTCTAACTGGCTCTTCAGAATCTACACCTCTAAAATGAAGCTAGTTCATTGTCTCCTTTAACTGTATCCCTCTCCTTTCTGTGGCCTTTCCTATACTGCCTATCAAAGTATCTATCAATATTGTTATCCAATCTTTATGCTCCTTTCCTGATATTCCTTCCTCATCTTAGAAAAATTAAACTAAGCTTTAAGGCTCTGTTCAAACACCATGCTTCTATAAAGGCTTCCCTTATCATTATGAAAAATTAACCTTTATCTTTTATGCATGAATGTTTTTGTACTTCTATAAATACTAAATGAGTGATTTTAGGCACTTTATTTCTTTTGAGTTTACTATGAGTACACAAACCATCTATAAAGTTATATTTAAATAAATGATCTTATTCTAGGCTCCAAATTTGAGAGCACAAAGCTTACTTTCTTGTACTCATCTCTATACTCAAAATACCCAAAGGAAAGTACTAATTCAATGAGCACGGAGTGAATGAATGAAGTAACTGGATTACTCTTTAGTTAAATTAATTTCTAAAAAAGTTGTATACTGACCTAAAATGTCTTGCTTTGCATTTGAGCCATATAAAAAGGCAGCTCTAGGTGTCAGCTGTCTCCTAAACTCTACCAAGAAGTCAACTAGACCTCTTAGGAAGTCAGTCAATATTTCATTTTCACCCTTTAGATCATGGCTACCTGAGGTATTTACATAAGCTCTACCAATCTAATAATTCTCAGGTCTAGAACCTATGAGAGGTTAAAAAGTAAGTTCATAAAGTCCACTATGACTGAGTAAGTTTTGCCAATTTAAACTTTCAGGTCAGGACTAGAGATGGCTTAGTAGTTATGAGCCCTTGTCCTTGGAGAGAACTTGGATTCAGTTCAGTGCACCACATGAAGCTGACAACTATTTGTAATTCTGTGTCTCTCTTTTACCCAAACCTACACACAAAGTAAAAATAGTTATAAATTAAATGAAAAACCTTTCAGGACTTAGTGAGAAGATGGACTCAGTTAAGTACATGAAATAATCATATACTTAAAATAAAATAATAAAACCAAAAAATGTAATTAAGGAAATGTTAAATGTTTCCCTATAACATTAAAAATGAAATGACCATTCATTTATCATCATTTTGAGCTCAATTAAATATTAGGAGCTCCCCCCCCCCAATTTTTATGAAATACTTATGAAGTTGTCAAAATATTTTGCAGGTAAGAGTATGGAGTGAAACAATTGTCTTCTGGACATGATAGGGCAACTACACTCATGAACTCAGAGAAGCTGTGGTAGCCTGCATAAGACCTGCACAAGATCGAGCCAAAATTCTAGTGTGGAAGGAGAAGACGCTCAAGAGCCCCAGCATCTAGCTCATGAGCTTCTGGGGCAGGCAAGTCAGTTTTCTTTACGAGTACGGCCACTGGTAGGTTGGCAGTATGGATAGCCCAAGACCCATAAATATATTGGCAGTACACTGTACTCAGTGAGTTATTAACAAGAGCAGAAAAGACATGAAGCTGTGAAGGGATAGGAGGTTGGCATGGATGTGGGAAGAGTTAGGAGGAAAGAAGGGAATGAATATAATCAAAATACATTGTACACATGTGTAAAATCCTAGAAAAAATAATAAAAAATATTACATTAAAAATTTCTTGGATAAAAAATGCTAGATACCACTCCTGTACCAGGATGTACAGGCAGAGTGCAAGGCTGTGTGATTTCATGCCAAGGAAGTCAGATTTCTAGACCATGCACAAGCCAGCACAGTGAACACGAGTCAGTTCCCCTGCTCTCCGATGTCTTCAGAACTCAACCCAGCAACACAGGTGCTGGTGGTACTGGTGGCCTTTTCTCACCAATGTAAGAAATATCAAATGCGAGGTTTTTCTGACAAATACTCTAAAACTTGTGTTTAAGACAAAGAATTAAAATCTTTTTATCTGTCCCACCTTGTAAAGCTTTATGCAAAAGTCTTTAATTCTCCCCACCCAGTAACATCTGTTTACACAAAGGCCCACAGCTCTATCCTAGGAATCCGAAGGCCTAGTAGCTTTTTCTCTTTGGAGCAGTGACCCCTTTTCCACTTCCTTCATTTCCTGTGCCACAGTTCTTTTCAGACTAACTACCTGAACAAGACCGCAAGGCTGGACCCAGCTAACGGGGAAAGACACAGCTACCACCTGAGTTAGACTAAAAGCCAAATGCACTTCCTGTCTTGATGTGTTTGCTCTTCCAATTGTCAAGTTGTCATTGATTAAAAAAAAAAAATCTCTATTTTGTGTGATTTATATCTTCTATAACTAACTGTAGTGCCTTCTTTTCCTTGTTTGTCAAAGAACTATAATGCATATACCTCTAAGTGAAATTAACTGACTGTTAAAGCACAGATATAAATAAATATGTATTAAATTTAATGTAAAAAAATAAAAAACAAAGCTTCAGAAAAGCTTTCACTTGACGTATCCATGATCCTTCAATGACAGGTGAGGTTCACAGGTTTTCAACAATTAGAGCCAACATGATCAAAAGGGGGCATTAAGCCCTGATTTCTCACACAGCATAGCAACTTTAAATTGTCAGTAAGCTCTCAGGTCTGTAAATACAATCTTGATTATCTTTCCTTTTCAAAACTTGATTTAATTATCAAATATCCCTATTTTTCCACATTAAAATAGATAAAGCCAGCCAACAGAAGAAAAAACTGTGATCGACAGTACAAAATACATGGAGGTTGAATGAATCCAGCACAACCTAAGAACAAGTCTAGACCTTCTATTAACAGAGAACAAAGCACTGACAAAGATAACATTTATTTACATAGTTATTTTCTTAGAAATGATAAAATGCCTACTTTGCTTCGATGTCAGCTTTCTCTCTTACTGCATGAGCCATCTGTTCAGTCTCAAAGTACTTCTTTTTGCCTTTCGCTAAGTCTTTCACAGTTTCTTGTAATTCTGTTTGGATCTTTGTCAACTGGTCCACACACTGTAAAAATGCAAAAACGCAATTATTACAATTTTAGTTTTTAGGTTTACGGAAAATGAGTTTCAGCTTAGGACTGTACAATAAACAATCAGGATAGAAGCTCAGGAAAAACCCCAGCAATTTATTGTCCTTCACTTGCAAATTAAAATCTGGTGAACAGCTGGTACTTCCATCTCAAGTACTGTACCAAATATTGTCACAGCTTGCTTACCTATCATTCTTTGGAAATAACTCTAATGCTGCTGCTGAATCATCTCTGGCAAAGATAAGCCACAGATTTTTTTTTCCCTTTAAGTTTTTTTGAGATAGGGTTTCTCTATGTAGACTTGACTGTTCTGGACTCACTCTGTAGACCAGGCTGGCCTCAAATTCAGAGACCGCCTGCTTCTGCCTCCCAGAGAACTGAGATTACAGGTGCCCAGCTGCCAGACATTCTTAAACAAATGTGCTTAATCCAAACAATATTAAATGAATGTTCTAGATAGATTAAATTAAATATATATATATACTATTGGCTTTGGGCTACTGAAATCATTTTTGGCATACAGAATATGAGGGCTTTTTAAAAAAAATTTCTAAAGATCCAAATAAAATAAAAACCAAACACTTTATGATTCCTGACATGCTATCTACTTAAGTAATTACTTAATTATTTTTTGAAATATTGGCAATTTCTAATAAATAACTTTATCAGGTATCACGGCACGGTAACTTAATTTACCAAAAAAAGACACACTTTAAACATCTAATTTTTCCCTCTAAGACTTAATGCAATTTTATTTCAGGCTAAAGAGAAATTAAACTAGCCAGAATGAGAAAATATAAGAGGCTTTGATATCACAGGGAAAACAGACCTAAGTTCCTATGTACATCAAAAACTTGGGCTTTGTGGGAAGGCAACCTGGGTAGTACATCTCAGTACTGCCAGATGTTAGTTACATGACTTCAGGGCTTTTAATCCCATTAATCTTAGTTTCTCATTAATAACATAGAGATTAGAATAATTTAACTACCTCAACAGGCAACATTTACAAACCAAGCTAAGAGCAACCAAGTGCAGCTCTGACACATAGCAGTTATATATTAAACACTCTCCTTTAGTAGCAAACTTTTCATAAAAATGACATTCAACAATGACATTTCCTTATTAATTTTTAATTGAATCAAAGAAGCAAGTCCTTTGAAAATGTATACTCATGTGTGTATATAAATTCTTCCCCCCCCCCCAGAGACAAAGCAGTTTTCATAATTGATAAGTCCATCTTGAACTGACTTTTATAGCCCAGGCACTCCTCAAATTTACAATGTTCCTGCTTTGGTCTCCTGAATAGTAGGTGTGTACTACCACATCTGGCTATTGTTAAATTAGCCCACTAGCCTTTTGGGGGCAGGGAGTGAGACAGAATCTCAATATTTAGCACCGACTGGCCTGTAACTCATTATATATACTAGGCTGGCCTCAAGCTCGTAAAGACCCATGTACTTGTGTCTTCCAAGTGCTAGGATTAAATACATGCACCACTCCCAGCTATACTAGGCTTTTAAAAATTAAAGTTACTAGTATATTTAGCAAAATGTGTCAATTTCTTTCTAAGTTTCCCAAAATGGCCCAACTTGAAATTAAGACTGATTAATGCAAACTCTTTCAAGACTTAATGGGATTAAGAATGAAGTACTTTAATACACATGGCACCAATATTGTAAAACTGTATTACTGGAGCTATAGGCCTGGCTGATCTGGAACTTGCTATGTATACCAGGTTGGCCTGGAGTCCACAGAGATCTGTTTTGACTCTTTCTCTCAAGTGTTGGAATTAAAAGTATGTGCCACCAACACCAGCGTAAGTGGTGCTTGACATAAGTGATATTCCTAAGACGTATTTATTGCGCTTTTCCAATTTCTACAATTTTAGATTATACTCAACTTTATCAGCTAACAAAACATTTAAGTTAAAGAGCACATGATGCTGTGCAGTGATAAGAGCAATCTTTACTTCCACCACTTGGTAGGCAGAGGCAAGTTGATCCCTGTGAGTCTGAGGCTGGCCTGGTCTACAGAGCGAGTTCCAGGAAAGTCAAGGTTGCACAGAAAAACCCTGTCTCAAAAAACAAAACAAAACAAAACAAACAAATGAAGGTGTGAACTGAAAAATCCTGGTAAAACACTACCTAGGAACATTTGCGAACACATTTTTATTTTATTTTTAGTTTTTTTCTAGTTTTTCAAGACAGGGTTTCTCTGCGTAGCCTTGGCTGTCCTGAACTCACTTTGTAGACCAGGCTGGCCTCAAACTCACAGTGATCCCCCTACCTCTGCTTCCTGAGTGCTGGGATTAAAGGCGTGCGCCACCAGGCCTAGGCTGTGAACACATTTTTTAAAGCTCTAACTTTTAAATGCAATTTAGCATAATCTTACTGATTATAAATATTAAAATACATGTGACAGAAGAAAGAAAACAGAAATAATACCCGTTTTAGTTGCTGTTCTTTTAAGATTCTTACTGTCCTTGCAGGTTCGGAAATGAAGTTTTTATAGTTTTCACATATATTGATCCGAGACTGGGCTACCTGCATGGTTCCCTCGAGGAAAGATTTCCAAACAGGATACATACTCCTAAATTCAGAGGGACAGAAACGTATTAGGCAGGCAAAGTTAAATATATATACTTGGCTAGGTTTTTGGTCACTCTCTAACAGTGATAGAATCGCTATCTTATTCATTATTGTAACTCCATCTTATGCTGTCATATGTATTATTTTAGCACACATACACAGAATACTCTAATTCCATATAGCTCAAGAGTAGGGGATTTTGGCTAATCTATTGTTAATAATGGAGCAGAGGGATAATAAACATTACAATTTGAGACAAAATGAAACTATGAAATGAATGAGTAATATGGACTTTCAGTGTTATGAAAGCTGTACTACTGCATTATGGGTAATTTCCTATTCTACAGATAAGGTGAATAAGGCTCAGACTTAAGAGAATAACTAGGCCACTCAAAAATGTGACAGCACTGAAGTAAAGATGAAGGCTACATACTTCTGAAGCACATTCTCTTTCAACTGCACTGTCTTATGTAAAGCTATTCAGCTGGAAAGCTATATCAGGAACAAAACCACTATGTACTTGAGACACCTATTTTGTCTCAAAAAGAAAGCAGTGGTGTCACCATACCTGATCTCAAGCTGTACTATAGAGCAACAGTAATTAAAACACCATGGTACTGGCACAGCAACAGGTTGGTTGATCAATGGAATTGAATTGAAGACCCAGAAATGAATCCATACACATATGGTCCCTTGATTTTTGACAAAGAAGCCAAATCTATCCAATGAAAAAGAATAGCATTTTCAAAAAATGGTGCTGGTCTAACTGGATGTCTACATGTAGAAAAATGCAATTAGATCCATAATCATCACCATGCACAAAACTCAAGTCCAAGTGGATTAAAGACCTCGACATAAAATCAGAGACTCTAAATCAGTTAGAAGAAAAAGTAGGGGAGAGCCTGGAACACATTGGCACAGGAGACAACTTCCTGAACAGAATACTAACAGCCCAGGCCCTAACATCAACAATCAATAAATGGGGCCTTATGAGGCTGAGGAGCTTCTGTAAGGCAGAAGACACTGTCAAAAGAACAAAGCGACAGCCTACAGACTGGGAAAAGATCTTCACCAACCCTACATCTGACAAAGGTTTAATATCCAAAATATATAAAGAACTTAAATTAAACACCACCAAATCCAATAACCTAATTAAGAAATGAGGCGCAGAACTAAACAGAGAATTCTCAACAGAGGATTATGAAATGGCTGAGAAACACATAAAGAAATGCTCAATGTCTTTAGTCATCAGAGAAATGCAAATCAAAATGACTCTGAGATTCCATCTTACACCCATCAGAACGGCTAATGTCAAAAACTCAAGTGACAGCACATGCTGGTGAGAATGTGGAGAAAAGGGAACACTCCTTCATTGCTGGTGGGAGTGCAAACTTGTACAACCACTTTGGAAATCTATCTGGCGCTATCTCAAAAAACTAAGAATAGGGCTTCCTCATGCTCAACCATGTTCATAGCAGCCTTATTTATAATAGCCAGAACCCGGAAACAACCTAAATGTCCCTCAGTCGAAGAATGGATAAAGAAACTGTGGTACATTTACACTATGGAATACTACTCAGCTATAAAATCCCAAAATTTGTGGCCAAATGAATGGAACTAGAAATGATCATACTGAGTGAGTTAATCCAGAAGCAGAAAGACTCACATGGTATATACTCACTTATAATTGGACACTAGCCCAAGAGGCATGTCACATGATAGTCTTCACTTACCAGGAGATTGGGATAGTTGTGAGGACTTCCTATTGGGACTCTAGGTGAGAGAAGTATGGGAGAATGGGAAAACAGAAGGGTCCTAGAAACCTACAAGAAGAACATCATGATGGACGGATCTGGGCCCAGGGGTTCTGCTCAAACTACTGCACCAAGCAAGGAAAATACTTGCAGTAAACACTGAACCCCTTCTCAGATCTAGCCAATGGACAAGACATTCTCCACAGTTGAGTGGAGAGCGAGGACTGACTCAGACGCAAACTCTGGTACCCCATATTTGAACACTTCTCCGTGGTGGGGAGGCCTCGTGGCACTCAGAGAAGGAATAAGCAGGCTACCAAGACAAGACTTGATAGCCTATGACCATTTAGTGGGGGAGGAGGTCCCCTTCGGTCACAGACCTAGGACAGAGGAATAGGGGGAAAGAGGGAGGGAGGAAGGAATGGGAGGATACAAGAAATGGGATAACAATTTAGATGTAATCTGAGTAAATTATTTAAATTAAAAAAATATATAATAGAAAGCAGTAGTGGTGGAGCTCTACATCTGTTTCTGCTGTACCATGTCTGGTTAGCATCACACTGTGCTCTGGAGTTGCACCAAGCAAATCCCACATGTTGCCTGATACTGTACAGAGAACTTCTTTGTGAAGTCAAAGAATTATTCATCTTTTACCTTTTCTAGCCAACTTCCTTTTCAAACCATTTTTTCTAACTTATTAAAAGCTTCAGTCAGTTCTAGATTTTTTTCTTCCATTATAAGTGTATTTTATCAGGAGCAGGAGAGTCGTCCTGCCCTGAGGACATAGGAGCAGGAGAGCTGGCCCTGATCCAGGACTCTGAGCGAACCTCACCCCAACATCTACACCCTAGACAATGAGGTCCCTCTTATGAAAGGCATAGAATTCACATACCAGTCAAACACTTGGGCTTAAGTTCTAGATCTGTTTGTTTGATGTTTTGAGACAGTCTCATTCTATGCCTTGGTTGGCCCAAAATTCACTATGAAGCTCAACCCAGTCTTGCACTTGCCACACACACTACTCTGGCCCCAGCCTTTCAGTGTGTTGGGAATTACAAGAATGCACCACCATGCCTGGCTCAAGTAACAGAATCATGTAGCACACTACACACTTTTTTATTGCTCCAACTTACTAATGAGAAGGTAAAACTACCAAGCTTCCATGGCATTGCTCTCTGGTCACTCTGCCTCACTAGTTACCCTTCACTGTCTTTTGCTGGTTCCTTTTTCTCTTCCAACTCAATAAACATGGACTCTGGAGTGTCCCAGAATCCATCCATAGTTTCTCTTTGTATTCATTCATCCAGGCTCATGCTTTAAATACTATCACTAAGCTGATAATTCCTAAACGTTTAAGTCCTTTCCAGACAGCTTCCCTAACCCTCAACTACTTATTGAACATACACTAGATATTTATAGGCACTGGATACCTAACATGTCCAAGAACAAATTCTTAATTTTCCTACACTCTGTTCTGGCAATCTACTTAGTAATCTCCTAGATGGCTACTAAAACATCTATTTTTGTTTACTTTTTTATTTGGGTCTTCCCCCCCTTCCCCCATGACAGGGTTTCTCTGTGAAGCTTTGACTATCCTGGACTCACTTTGTAGACCCAGCTGGCCTTGAACTCACAGTGAGTTCTCTGCCTCCCAAGTGCTGGGATTAAAGGCATGTGCCACCACCTCCCGGCTTCTTCTTCTTCTTCTTTTTTTTTTTTAAATCTTACATCCTATAAGCATTTCATCAAAGAATCTTGTTTGCTTGGACTTACAAAACAGAACAGAATCTTATTACTAATGATCTTCTGCATAACCCCCATTTGTTTTAAACAATTATCATCTTGTGCCTGGATTAATGTAAGTCTCTTAACTGACCTCTGCCTCTGCCCTGTCCTGTAATCCATAGTGATACTTCAATTCAAGCATCATAAAACTGAGCACAACTAAGTACAGTCAGGTAGCATCAGTGTCAACTTCCTTGTTATGACACTATACAACAGATACATAAGATGTTGCCACTAAGGGACCTGAAAAAAGAATGTAAGCGTGTTCTTTATATTATTGGGGGGAAGGGGGAGTTAAATTACATTTACACAATGGAGTATTGGTCACCTGTTAAAAAATTACATCATGAAATGTGCAAATGGATAGAACTTGAAAAAAAATCATCCTGAGTGAGGTAACCCAGACCCAGAAAGATAAATATGGTATGTAATCATTTATAAGAGGATATTAACTGTCAAGTAAATGATAACCAAGATACGGTATGTAGGCCCAGAGAGGTTAGGTGAAGAGGAAGGGCCTAGGAGGGAGGACACAGGGATCTCCCTGGAAAGGAGAAATAGAATAGATTTTATGGGTGAACTGGGGATGGGTGAGAAAGGAAGGGAGGACTGAGAAGAGAAGAAATAAGAGTGGAGGGAGAGTACGGGGAGAAACAGCTGAAAGTAGGGAGCACTGGGAGAGGTGTGGAAACTTCCTGGAATCTGTGAAGGTGATCCTAATAAGGATTCCTAGTAATAGGGGAAATCAAGCTGGTGTCTACATGGAGCCTTCACCCCTACATTCTAGTCTCTTTGGTATGGGAAGGTACTTTGTGGACTACAGAAAGACAAACATACACATCAACCCAGGCACAAAACCTTTGACCTACACCTGTCTTGTCTGCAAAATATGCACAGAACTTGTGGGAGTAGACAAGAAATTTTTGATTTGACTTATGGTTCACTCCATAAGAAGGAACCCATATACAACACTGCTTGGGTAACCAAGAACCAGAGTCTAGATTGGATAGCCCATAGACCTAGGGGTAAAAACCAAACACTACTGGTATAATCATCTTCTTCTTCTTCTTCTTCTTCTTCTTCTTCTTCTTCTTCTTCTTCTTCTTCTTCTTCTTCTTCTTCTTCTTCCTCCTCCTCCTCCTCCTCCTCCTCCTCCTCCCCCTCCTCCTCCACCTCCTCCTTCTATATCCATAGATCAGTGCCTTATCCAGTCATCATCAGAGAGACTTCTATTGGCCACAGATGGGAACAGATGCAGAGACTCACAGACAGACATTATATAAAGAGACAGGAGGCCTCTATCAAATCCCTCCCTTCTGAGTTCAGCAAATCATTCAGAAGAGGAGGCAAAAAGATTCTAAGAGCTAGAGGGATGGAAGACACCAGGAGAACAACTTTGACTCAACTAAGCAAGGTATATATGAGCTCACAGAGACCTACATGGGTCTGCACTAGGTCCTATGCATAAATATTACAGCTATTAGTTTAGTGTTTTTCTGGGACTCCTAACTGTGAGATTAAATGGGTCTCTGACTCTTGTGTCTGCTCTTGGGACTCTTTTCCTGCTGCTGGGTTACTGTGTTCAGCTTCAATATGATAGTTTATGGTTCATCTTATGATATTATATTTGTCATGTTGGTTGCTATCTCTTAGAAGCTTGTTCTTTTCCAATAAAAGACAGACAGAGAGTGGATCCAGAGGGGAGGGGCGGTGGGAGGGGTATGAGAGGAGTAGATGGAGGGAAAACTATAATCAATATATTGTATTAGAAAAGAACCTACTGTCAACAAGAGAAAAATAATTAACTAGTTAATAAAAACTGATAAACAAGCTGGTGGTGGTGGCGCACGCCTGTAATCCCAGCACTCAGGAGGCAGAGGCAGGTGAATCTCTGTGAGTTCGAGGCCAGCCTGGTCTACAAAGTGAGTCCAGAACAGCCAAGGATGCACAGAGAAATCCTGTCTTGAAAAACAAAAAGAAAAAAACAAGGAAAACAAAACCATTGATCTTCCTTATGCCTAGAAATATAATCTCCTAGTACACAGTAAATTTACAAGATTAACTTACACTAACTAAGGGATAATAAGGAGTAGGGAGTGTTCTGACACGTAAATCTTCATGACTACTGTTGGCTGGAGGAAAGGATGCTATTGCAAGTCATGGGAGAAGACCAACTTGCAGCCTGGTGATAAAAACTGCAGCAAAACTGCAGTGGAGGAACTCCAGGGTTAGAGAACCAAAGATAAAAGGGAAAGCTGTCCCAGTTAAGATGACACAGGTAATTTGCAGGAAGCCTCTTCAAGATAGCTTTGAATATCATAAATAGAAATTTAATTCTTTCTGTTGGCAAGGATAAAAACAAAAAAATTTCAAGTAGCTAGTTAGTGGAAGGCCTGTTTTACAAAGACATGAAGACAGTCATGATGAAAGGTAAAGGTGGTCTGCTGCACTGTAGTAAAAGGGATTGTGAAAAGGAGCAATCAGGGGCAAAGAGGAGCAGCGACTGAACATTCCAGAAAAGAGAAGATAAAACCGAGAGAAGTATAAGGCAACTGAGTTTTTGTTTTCTAAGCGAAAACATATTTTCTAATAAAAATGTTAGTGCCAGTTTACAAACAATGTATATTTAACTTATATAGGTGTTTTGTCTGCATATTTGTCCGCACATCAGAAAGAAGCAATTAGATCTCATGGGACTTCAGTTATAGACAGCTGTGAGCTGACATGTAAGTGCTGGGAATTGAACCCAGGACTCCAGAAGAGCAGCCAGTGCTCTAACCATTGAACTATCTCTCCAGCCTCTAAAGACAATATTTAAAGCCAGGACTGCTTAGGGAAATCTATAGAAAGCTGAAGAGAGAATTCTGAAGAGCACTCACAGTGAAAGCACCAAAAACTTACCTGCAAAGATTATAGAAAGTACTCCCAGAGAAAATATTACAAAAGTCTAGTTTTCAGGTCAATGAGGTAGTTTCATGGCATCAATGATACATGCTTCATCAGACTGACAAATGATATAAAGGACCACCAATACACACTGATGATACTGAGTGACTTGATTAATAGAGAAGAGTAATTTTAAATAATATTTGAGGAAATATAAAGTATAGTGATACAGAATTTATAGAAGACAATTTCTAGTATCACCATTTTAAATGAATTAAACCTTTACCCAGAATTTCTTTCTGAGAATTTATCCCACAGACATAGCCATACTTTCACATTGTATAAAGATGTATTTATGAGCACAGAAGACTTATTTACAATAACATCATTCATAATAGTAATTAACTACCAACAGGAAAACCAATGACATGGTTTATCTTTACTCTGATATTAAAACAGCCACTAAAAAATGAGCACTGCTGTGAAAGGCTGTCTAAAGTAAATTTTGTGCATGTGTGCAGGCATATGTACACTTGCTGGCAGAGAGACGTCTATAGGAACATATGCATACAATAACTGTAGTCCTGTTAAAGAGAATAAAGTTGTATGAATAAATTGCACAGGAAAAATGTAACTGAAAAGACCCCCCTGCCTCTTACAGCAATTATTCCAGATAGAACGTGAGAGGACGTTATCTGGGAAAGAGGCTAGGCTTTGTACTGTTTACACTCTTCTATACTACTTAAACAGTGATAATCATACATTACTTTAAGAAGTTTCTTTTTCTTTTGTTGTTGTTGTTGTTGTTTAGTTTTTTCAAGACAGGGTTTCTCTGTGTAGCCTTGGCTGTCCTGGACTCACTTTATAGAGCAGGCTGGCCTCGAACTCACAGAGATCCTCCTGCCTCTGCTTTCCAAAGTGCTAGGATTACAGGCATGTGACACTGTGCCTGGCTTTTGTTAAGACTTTTTAAACTAAACTCAATTATCAGTAAACCAAATTAAACAGGAAACTTAAAATTATTAAACCTAATAAACATCAAATAAATAAATAAAATTGGCGATTCCATTCCCAACAAATACCTCTACAAAATACTCAGGTACCTAAGCCTCAGAAGAGGCAGGCAGATGATTTTAAAAAATAGAGGACCATGAAGTTTTCTGTGAGGCTACACCATAAAGTATCACCAATGTGACCTTCTAAACATGAGCTGAACAAAAACAAGAACAGACAAGTGACAGCAGGAAAGCGTACAACATCTCAACCCTGTAGAGAATTTTGAGCAAGTAAGGCATGCTGAGAGCAGGAAAAATAGTCTTCCCTAGGGAAGAACACACCACTGGTTATCCAATACCAAATGATCAGCCTTGAAGACATCTATACAAGTAATTCTATATTTCTGAACCAGCTGTATTTATGCATTTAGGAGTGAGTGTGTGTGTGTGTGTGTGTGTGTGTGCGTGTGCGCGCGTGCGTGTGCATGTGTGTGTAACAATAATGAATGAAAAAGAGGCCATGAATTTGAAAACAAGATAACGGAGGGGTATATATTAAGGTTTGGAGAGATGAAAAGGAAGGGGTAAATGATGTAATTATAATTTCAAAAAATAAAAAAATTAAAAACCTTAAATTGGCAATTGCCATTCTTACCCTCAATTCTGATCTCTCTATTGTCTTTTCCAGAGTACCTTCACCATCCTGTCAATGTGCCTAAATTAAAATTCGAGGGGTAGACCTTTTATTAACACCAGAACAGTTGGGAGCTCAAGAGCAAGCTTAGAAGATGCTGCCGAAGGGAAAAAGTGGTTCTGGAAAAGGAAGGAGGAGGTACAGCCTCTAGGAAGTGATAGTGCTAACAAAAAGGCTCAGAGCCCCAAAGGTGGTGCCAATGCAGTAAGGTCAGACAAAGGCAAAATCACGGAAGCCATGGAAAATGTAGTCTGGAAAGAGATCCAGTGTAGTAGCCACACAATATAGTGGAAATAAACTCAGGCAAGTGAGTGACTAGAGCTGGAAGACCAGCCTTGCCTGTAAGTTAGAAGAATAAGTCTCTGTTTACAGACCTACTGCTTATGACCAAAAAGGAAAAAGCTATCATATTTACTATGTTAAAGGAAGAAATAAAAATAATATGAAAGGTTGCAAAGAGAAAGTTCTGGGACTCATTGTATAATCATCCCTTCCCTCCAACTTTTTTTAGTCGGTCAGTAAATATTTATCAAGTGTCTTCTGAGCGAAAAAATTATTATTTTGGATACAAAGGAAGCTGTCTATACTTTGCCTCAGAGTAAGCCTGGAAAATCCTAAAACCAAATCTACTATAAGTCCTCTGGCTTCACTCTATTATACACCTCTGAACTGGGCCCCTCAACCTCACTTTTGCTATAATTTGCATGGTTCAAATGAAGATAAATGAGGAACATTGAAGTTCTACACTTTCGGCATTTTTATGCTACTATACCTTATATTATGATTGTGGAATTAATCATAACTTTCTCTACTCACATTCTTCAATGCCTCTGTTACCTTCTGAATAAAACTATAACATCCTGGGCAGAATATTCAAAGCCCTTTATGATGCTTCGTTATGCATTCTCCACGCCCACTGCAGGTTTACCCTCCAGCCTACAGACTTCATACTGGCCATCCTGAGCTTTTTCTGTTACCCAATACTGTATTTTCCTGTGCTCCACACCCTCAACATGTTACTTCTACTCAGATTCCTATCACCAAGCTGTCTGCCTGGCAACGTCTTGAACAGTCCTTAAGACTAAGTGCTATAAGCAAGGTTTTTCTGTCATATGTACTTCTGCTGTGTCCCAATTCTACAACTGTTTATAGTGGCTACTGTCTGTAAGCTCCTGAAAGACACGTACTGCATTTAATCCTAAAGTCCACTTTAACAGCTGACTTAAATAAAATAAGGATAGTTATATTTTCCTCATGAGTTTGTTTTAAAAATCATGAATGTGAATTAAGTTCCTGCAAGGTGTCTGGCATTTAATAAATATTCAGTAACTGTTGACTTAAAACACCTCTTACAATTAGGCTTTATAAGCTTGTCTGGGAGCACAGCCATTACTCTACTTTCTTTAGAAATCTGAATCTTGGACTTCAAACAAACTAGAACACACCTCACCCATCAGTTGCACTCCTGTATCAGCAACACAGCCTCTCCTGGAGGGCTAATTCACACCAGCAATACAGAACCTATTTACTAACCACAGGACTTTATTTACCTATCTCTTTTACTTAGAACTTGATCCTCCTATCTCGGTCTTTACATTTCAGTAGCATGCTTTCTGACTCAGGCTTTAAACTGGGCACTTCATATTGAGGTCATAATACACACACACACACACACACACACACACACACACACACACACACACTCTATTGCACCCAGGAATTGGTTTTAATTCCAAAAAGTGGTAAATTCTGTGTTATCTGATTTCTCTATTTCCCAGACTAAGGACATCCCTGAATACAAAAGCCAATAAACATTTCCAAATTTTGATGCCTTAAAATCAAAGTCTAAACAGAATCACAAGATAATGGTAGGTGACTGAGTACAAAAATTGCATTCTGTTGTCACTGGCTTTCTTTAAAAGTTGCATGTGGAACATGAACTAGTGAGCTTCTGGACATGCTGTTTTACACATACATTTCTAATGTGATATGAAGTACTCATTCGTTATTTGAAAACTCATAAAAATTTCAACTTTCAAAATTTCAGACTTACTTTAGACGAATCAATGAGCATGACAGTGTGATCTTGTTTCACTTTTATCGTAACAGTGCTCTACAATCATAGGTCCATGAGACAACAATCTGTGCTTCTCTGTTCTTTTGATTCCATATTGGTCAATATATAAATTGACTTAAGATATGTTAAAATAATCTAATTCACAAAGCTTATTTGTATTATAGAATGTAATTTTTAAAATAATTATGTCTTAAAAACATAGGCAAAAAAAGATGCAATTCTTTTAAAAACTAGAGTGTTATATAGGCCTTTAAATAAAACCATTAAAAGAAACTGGGGTCATGACTTAGTATGAGGTACATGTCATGCAAGCATGAGGACTGAGTTCAATTTCCAGAACCTACATAAAAAATTGGGTGTAGTAGCATGTGCTTGTAATCCCAACACTGGAAAGGTGGAGAAAAGAGGTTCCCCATGGCTTGCTGGTCAACCACCCTGGCCTAATTGGCAAACACCAGGGCCCAGTAAGAGACATTGTCTTAAAATACAAGTTGATGGTACCACAGCAATGATATTTGAAGTTGACCTCTGACACACTGATACACACACACACACACACACACACACACGCACGCACGCACGCACACACACAAAACCATTTAATAAATTACCTGTAATCATTTCGTTCATCAGTTTTTATTCCAGGCCAATCTCTCTTCAGGTATTGGCTAGCCAACTTCTGGATACCCTGTTAAAATATATATAAGGATAAGAAAAATGAGACTTAAATATACTCATTTCATGTTACCAAACTATTGGACTGACCACACAATTGACATCTCAGGCTCCCATTATTACTTGGTTGAGGCATGGGACACATTTCTAAATTCCAGCAACCAAACCAAATATACTAGGAGAGGAACAAGAGTATTCACCTTGTACAGACAAATATACACTGACTTCTTGAACTATTGAGCAAGCTTTGGTGCTGTTCCATATAAGAGAAATAATAATAATAATAATAATTATTATTATTATTATTATTATTATTTATTAATTGGTTTTTTTGAGACAAGGTTTCTCTGTGTAGCTTTGGCTATTCTGGGCTCACTTTATAGACCTATCTGGTCTCAAACTCACAGAGATCCACTTGCATCTGCCTCTGCTTCCCCAAGTGCTGGTATTACAGGCATGTGCCACTGCACCCAGCTATATAAGAAAAAAAAATTAAGACATATTTATTTTAAGTGTCTTTTTATTTTAAAATATACAACAGAAGTCACTAAAAATAGAAAAAAATTTACTAAAAATATATTAACAAAAATTTACTAAAAATATATTAACTATAATCCATATTGTATGAATCTGAACAAAAAAATAAGAGTATTTATCTGTGTATATATTGAGGATTGAGAATTAGAACAGAGAGGAACCTTTTGTTGAGAAGTAAGGTAAACTATCCCCCCCAATTATGACATATTCCTTTTAGATAAACACAAATGTGGCCCAATAACAGGATAACAGACCCTGTGTAACAGATCTTTATTTCTATATTGATAGCTGTAAAAAATGCCATGCTAAAATGAGTAAAAAAGTAATGAGAAAACTACCAACTTAAAGAATGGGTGGCTCCGGTAAAAATCAATGCTTCACTTTATACATAATAATGTTCTAAAAAGATCGACTGCCGAATCAATCTATTTTTACTCATCAAATGCCTATGTTGAAACAACATTCTTTCCATTCAGTGCATAACAAGAACTAAAGCTCCTTTGAATCTTAAGTTCTTCCTGAACCTGGCAATAGTTGGGTTTCACTGTTACCAGGTACTACATATTCTGAGAACTCATCTTAACTACAATCTCCAGTACTTCCACTTAATATCTCTTATACTCTGGAAAACATGATTGGTAAGTCTTCCTTAGATACATAACTGTATTTTCTCTCTTCTGTACCTTGTTCATGCTGTTCCCATCACATAATATCTTCCCAAACCCTTTCAATCATACCTGCCAAATTCTTACCTCCCTTTCTTTTAAAGACTCATATTTTTCTAACCAAAACACTCAAGTGAAAAAATACAGTTTCATTGTACAGGTATTTCACTTCATTCTACTAAAATAATTTATTATTCTTTATTTATAGGTTAGAATTGTATATGAATAAACTATCTTCATGATCTATTTGGTTCCCCTGAGATATAGTTCTTAATGGAAAAACAGGATAAATATTTGGTTGTTCAGTTATGGCCCACTATAAACTCCTATTTTGAATACTGGATGTTCTCTAATGAACTGCAATCACAAATAATCTGTAGGAGGCTTTCCAAACTGGCTTCATTATCATGACCCCAACAAACTTTGCCTTATTTGTTGTTTTCTTTTCCAGTTCCTAACTCAGACCCACAACAGGGTAGTTTTCCATGGACTCCCAAGAAACCATTCAGAGTGCTTAAGCTAAGTTATGTTCTTTTCTCTGTCTCTTTAACCACTATCTACACCTCCATTCAGTTACTCTGTCACCCAATCCTATTAGTGATCCTCATACCCTCTTACTATCTTCTTTAATTTTTTTTTTATTAACTCTAAGTTCCATTAGGTAGAATCATGTTATTTATTTATTTATCTTTATCAATAAAGTGCTATATTGCCAGGATACAACAGAGTAACTAACATTTGGTTATGGTAATAGCCACTGACCGACTGAATAAGTTTCATTTATACTACTTTGTTCCTAATGTAGAATATCAATCTTTTGTGCTTTTGTCATTGTAGGTTTTTTGTTAAAATTTTTTCTAAAGATTTATTTATTTATTATGAATATACTGCTCTGCCTGCTTGTAACCCTGCAGGTCAGAAGCATCAGATCACACTATAGATGATTGTGAGCCACCATGTGGTTGCTGGGAATTGAACTCAGGACCTTCAGAAGAGTAGTCAGTGCTCTCAACCACTGAGCCATCTCTTCAGCCCGTCATTGTAGGTTTGAAATGTTTGTATCAAAATTTCTATGGTCCTTAATTTTTACATAAAAACATTATGATCACTAGTTTTAATTACAAATAAACTCAGTAAATATCATAGTCAAATTTGGCTAGCTTCACGATTGAAAGAGGTTATGCGTGTATTCCAACACAATGAAAAGATGCCCAGGAGTTTATTTCATGCTGCACATTAATTTCTGAAAAGGTTAACTAAGTCAAGATCCTTGAATTAAAAGAACTCATTATCTGTAGAGAAAAATAAGAGGCATACAACATAAAATATATAGCAACATGCAGCTTACAAAAAAATAATATAAATACCCAAATAAGGAACAGATGATGTGATTTTTAAAAAAACAAATCACATCTATATGATATGATAATGACTTCCAGCTTAATTAACTCTAAAGTATTTGCAAAACATTTCACACAGAACGTGGTCTAAGAAATGAACCTCTTAATAGAAAGGAGAGGAGCTGGGCAGTGGGAGCACACGCCTTTAATCCAAGTGCTCAGGAGGCAGAGGCAAGCAAATCTTTGTGCGTTTGAAGCCAGCCTGGTCTACAGAGTGAGTGCCAGGACAGCCAAGGCTACACAGAGAAAACCTGTCTTGAAAAGCCAAAGAGAGGAAGCAAGAAGAGAAGAGAAAGGACAGGATGACAGACTCTTTAAGTTTATATAGAACAAACTGTTTAGCGAGCACCTTCATACTTTCTCTTAACTCTGTAAAACCTAACTGTTGAAACCACAAAGAAATAGGACATTTTATAATATTCAGGTATTACTTAAGGTGATACAGTTCATAGACAGTTAATTTTGATGCAGGCCTGTAATCCCAGTACTTGGGAATAGAGGTGAGAAAGAAGGATTGTCACAGATTGAAAGCAGCCTGGTCTACACACCAAATTCTAGGCCTGTATCAAAAAGTTAAGCTTGAGCTAGAATCACAATTTCTCAAACATTTTTTAAATAAAAAGACATTATTTAAAGTAGATTTTATCTAATTCTAAAAATTATCACATTAATTTGTTAACTTTTTATGCATTCTAAACCACAAAAGCAGTTTCTAGAGCTCTAATCCACAAAGCTGGACTGTATTAAACTGAATGAACCTTTCAGAGATGAGCTGAGGGATTCATAAACTGGACAAACAGTGAGATCTCTAGATGAAAGACTTTATTCAAGTTAGTTCACAGAGACAGGAATCATGACTTCTGTGTACTCTCCGCAGCTGTTCAAGATCTAATCTGCATAGATGCTCAGAAATACTCCATCACCATTATCAGTAAGGTCCTAGAAAACATTTCATGCCTCTGAGGGCATTTTATATACGTTAAATTAACTGGTTCACCTTCTAAATTATGCTTAAAGCTACATTATACAGATCAGTGGTCTGTTACAAAGAAAATTATCCACACTAATTAATTTGCTAAGGAAAATAACATCATGGCTGGTGATATTTAAAAGTTTTTTTTCAGTCACTCCCTCACCCATGGGAAATAGTATTACTCTCTAAAATTGGTCCAGTGGGTATATACTTATTTACATTGACTTGAACACAAATACAGAAAGTTCCTTTGACTAGCAATATAATTCCACCGAAGCAGTGATTTTCATAAAAATGTAGTACTATCAGACAGCCTTTGGAACAGCCAGTGACATTCTATTCCAACTTTTCAAAAAGCTGTCAGTGTCTGATATATAAAACTTGCTTTGTTTTACCATTCAATAACACTTGCTGCATTTCCCTAACAAGTGAAGAAATACAAAGAAAGCCACTGTTAAGTAGACACTGGGAAATGAACTAATGGTTTAACCTTTGGCCCTTCATGACAGCAAGATGAGCAGGAGTGTGCTCTTGGCTTTCTCAGAGCCATTCTGTATGTAGCCATTCTTTTTACAGCACAAAATGAAGTTAAAACTTAAATTTCACTAGGACATTGGCATCAGATTATTTTTTAAATATTAGAAAACAACATTCTTTATATGCTATGCCTTTTTATCACAAAATTCTAATGTTACATAAATAATCTTTTAAATGTAAGTATACTGCATGAGCTGGATGACTAATGTCAGCCTTTACTATACTCTCACATTACCTTAATAGTAACAAAGAACTTTATAATCTCTCTCTTTTAAATTTACTAATTCTTGTGAATGCTGGGAACTGAACCCAGATCCTCTGTAAAAGCCGCAGATGTCATCTCTCCAGCCCTCAATTCTTTTTAAAATTTTTGCTCTTAAAAACAGGGTCTCACCTGAGCAATGGTGGTGCACACTTTTAATCCCAGCCCTCAGAAGGCAGGGGCAGGTGCATCTCTGAGTTTGAGGCTAGCCTGGTCTACAGAGTGAGTTCCAGGACAGCCAAGGCTATACAGAGAAACCTGTCTAGAAAACCAAAAACCAACCAACCAACAACAACAACAAAACAAAAACCAGGGTTTCACTATGTAGCCTTGGATAGCCTAGAACTCTCTGCAGGCAAGGCTAACACCAAACATACAGAGATCTGCCTCCCTCAGCCTCTTGAGTACTAGGATTAAAAAAGGCACCATGGTAACCTTAATTCGAACCCATTTTAAGGAAAGGTTTGAAATACTTGGTTTTTTTTTTTTTTAAGACATAACAGATTAAATTTACTAAAAAAGGTGTAACTTCACCTATAAGTAAAAAATCTGTAACTCGTTAAGACATTATTTTATAAACCAATCTGAATGATATTAAGGATAATATTCTAGCTAGAAATTATGCAAAAACAACAACAACAAAGGAAGCCAGGTGTGGTTGTGCATGCCTTTAATCCCAGAACTTGGGAGGTAGAGACACATGGATCCCTGAGTTCAAGGCTATCCTGGTCTACAGAGTGAGTTCCAGGACAGCCAGGGCTATACAAAGAAACCCTGTCTCTGTAAACAAAACAAAACACACACAAAAAGCAAGCCTATAGCCAACATCAAAATAAATGGAGAGAAACTTAAAGCAATTCCACTGAAATCAGGGACAAGGCATCCCATTCTCTCTGTATCTCTTCAAAGAACTAGAGCAATAAAACAACTAAAGGAGATCAAGGGGGATACAAATAGGAAAAGAAGAAGTCAAAGCATCACTATTCATGGATGGTGTGATAGCATCCTTAAGTGACCCCCAAGAACTCTACCAAGTAATCTCTACAGCTGATAAACACGTCCAGCAAAGTAGCTGGATACAAAATTAACTAAAAACAGTAGCCACACTTTATACAAAATACAAACAGGCTAAGAAAGAAAGTAGGGCAACAACACCCTTCACAATAGCCACAAAAAACATAAATAACACACCTTTAATCCCAGTACTCAGGCGGCAGAGGCAGGTGCCCTCTGTGAGGGCAGCCTGGTCTACATAGGAAATTCCACAAAAGCCAGACTTATATAACAGAGACTCTGTCTCGATGATGATGATGATAATAATAATAATAATGATAATAGGAGGAGGAGACTAATCCCCCACACAAGAAGTTCCAAGTAATTTGAACAGCTACAAACTCTGAAAAAGATGGAGCTTAAGCCTAACCCCAGCAAATCAAACATATTCACCCTTGAAACCCCTTCCTCTCCCCAAGGTTTATAATGTCCCTGATTCATGAAATAAATGCTTGCTTCCTCACATCATTCCTCCACCCCTGTGCCCCCAAAAAAGATGGAGCTTAAGTTCTGATCACTTCAAGGTGAGCTACACTAAGAGAGTGATCTGTTTCCACAAAGTAGAGGGACCTTTACAAAGGGAAGAAGCCAACAAATTCTACTATGGCCAAGTGATCAAGGTTACTATCATCAGTAACAAATTATGTTAACATCTGTACATTTGATATGTGTCAGGACGTGCTTCACCTCTATATTCCTTCCTCAAACCTGTAAAGTTCAGTCTGTCACTAGGAAAACATAAGACAAGTGAAAACTGAGCAACATTGTACAAAACAGCCAGTTTGTCCAAAGCTATCAAGATAAAATACAAAGATAGAATGAAACATTGTCACAGACCAATAAAGATACCAAGAAGTAAATGTAATGTTGATCAAAGAAAAGGATATAGGGAAAAACTGGTGTACTCTAGGTATGTAAAGAGTCTTTACTTGTAGTAGTTCAAATAATCAACTAATGTTGATCACGAGAAATGTGTACAACAGCGCTACCATACAATACAGAAAGCTGGAGAAGAGTCCTGTATTATCTTTACATTTTTGCTGTAAATTCAAAACTACTCTAAAAGAAACAACTCTTGGACAGTATTCTAGGATTGCTAAATTTCCCATATCAAGGACTTGTTCCTTTGGTTATTTTTATGTTTTTTTTTTTAATATACACACACATTTGATATATCATTCTTGACTAAAAAAGTATACAGGTGAATATATTCTAAAATGGGTGGTAATACACACCTGTAACTACAGCATTTAGGAGGGTGAGGCAAGAGGGTTAAAACCTTGCAGCTACACTGCAAATCTGAGGCCAGCATAGGCTATCTACATAGCTCTCAGAAATCAAACCCAAAGCAGCAGCAAAATCCCTCTCCTATCGCTTTTATTTAATTCAGAGCAAAAGCAACATTATTATTACAATGCTTAAAATAGAATAAGACAAAAACATTTAAAAAGGTTTCTTTAGAAAGTTTCTACTGAGATGTGTTATGTCATCTTAATTCACCCTGTTTATACAAAACTTATCACTACCTTAGCATATATAGGACATACAGCTCATCTATCTGAAATATACTTAGTTTTCCACTGAATACTACAATTATGCCAATTCCACAACAGAAAGTACACACATAAGTACTTAGAACATCCTAGATACCCAGTTTATATAATGCCACTGACAACATGAGTATATAATTTAGCTATTTAAATAAAAGGCATCCTCTTTTTAAAGAGGCACATAGCTAAATTTACCCAATGGTGAATATTAAGTACCAGTTATTTAAATTTTCTTCAGTCTTGTCCTTTGGTTTTTTCCTGTATAAAAAAATCTACAATAGAAGTATTATTCAAACTTTAATCAAGAGAAAATTCTATAGATCAGAATGCACTGATTTAACTTTCTTCTAAAATTCTAATAGCTTCCTGGTATGGTAGTGCATGCCTTTAATCCTAGAACATGCACACAGAAGCAAGAGGTCTCTATGAGTTCTAGGTTAGCCTGATCTAGTGAGGCCATGACTCAAATAAATAAATACATAAATAAAATAAAATTTCAATAGCTTTTGCTCTATCTTCCAGTTTTAGTAGATTCCATTTTCAGTAGACTCCTTACCTAAGAATGATAGCTATATAGTCATGGGTCTCTGCTTTTTGTTTTGTTTGTTTGTTTCTTATTTTCCCTCTCCCTGTATTCTGTAAATTTTTTTCAATGTGCTGGAGCTGTTGAGGAAGTGATCTGCAGTATTTTCACACTTGCAGTCCTCTTCCAATAATGATTTAAGTTAGTAAAGGTTACAATTTAAATTTGGCCCAATTTACTAAAGCATTACCAAGACCGGGAATAGTACTTGCCTAGAATGCTTGAGGTCCCAGGTTCTGTTCTTGGTATCAGGGAAAAATATCAATTGGAAAAACACAAATTATATACCGTCTAGACTTTTAGAATATAATGTCCAAATCTTTAGATTTTTCAGAATATTAATAAGCCAGCAAACACCCTTAATATGATACTATTAAAGTTTCTTCTAAATGTAATGTCCTGTTTTCAGAGTGAAGAGCAGCTAGTACCTATTTGAAAACCCACATCCCAAAAAGGTTCTTACTGGGGAGAAAGGATTTGGTTTCTGTTGTTTTCAAGCAATAAAAAGTGTTATACTAGTCAGCATGACTGAGCTACCCACTGATGTCAAAGACAGCTGTAAAAGCAGTTCCTTCCTTCTCGAAAGCAGAAGATGGAATGTATCTAATCAGCAGGCAAATGGCATCTCATGTGCTTGACCACAGCCATCTGGGAGCAGAGGTGGAAATTAAGGACAAGTAGCTCAACTGTGTCTGAACATTCAAAACAAAGGAGAGCCATTCTCCTTTCATTTTCCTTAACAGATGGACACACACACAACGGACCACTAGAGCTAATATCTGAGAATTTAGTGTATACAAGATATTCACACTTTTTTGTGAACTTTTATAACCATCATCTTATGCAGTAGATAAGTTAAGTAATTTGCATAAGATCACCCAGTTAGTTAAGCATAGGCTCAGATAAGTCATTTTTCAAAGTTTAAAATACCTTCAGACTACTCAATTCATTCAGATAAAATCACACATGATAGATGAAATCACTACGCATTTTGATTAACAGCTGTAAATAAGCTCTTTAAAGAACAGACTGTAAAATAAAAAACTTGGCACAGTAAACAAACTTTGCTCAGTAAATAATTTTTGAACTAAACCGTTTTTTGCTTTGGTGAACAATTATACAAATACACTGAAAAATTAATAGCCTTTATTTTTCAGAGCAAAGAAATTGAACAAGAAGTATAGGGTTCCTACTTAGTTTCTGCACCAGTTATTATTAAAATACTTCTAAGTATAATGCAGCTATTACAATTAGTGAAATATTAGCATATTAACTAAAGCTCATGGCTCACATTACTGTTTATCATTTATTATTCTGACAAATAAACATCATGTATTCACTACTCCTTTGGTACAGTTTAACTACCCTAAACCCTTCAGGTGCCTCCCTGCCTGTCTCATCCCCATGTCTTCCAATCATTGATCCTTGCTATCTACATAGTTTTTACCTTACCGGTGTGTATGTGTAACCACATAACATTAAAGGTTTTTTTCTACTAGGACCTTTCACTTGATAACATGACTTCCATGTCTTTCAGAGTCTTAACTGCTCGTTGTCTGATTTACACAGTTCCTTATCCATTCACCTTTAGAAGGCTATCTATGTTGTTTATGACTTTTGGAAATGATAAACAAAATAGGTACAGAAATTCACACGCAAGTTTTGTGTGAATATGTTTTCAACACATTCGGCTTAAATGTAAAGGCTCCTAACTCCCTGATCATATAACAGAGCTTTTGCTTCAAAAAGTGGCAGCGTCATCTTGTACTTCTACTGGCAACAAAGCACTCCTGTCTCTTTACATCCTAGGCAGTGTTTGTCATTCTCACTATTTGGGAATGCAGCTGACTCATTAGTAAATTCCTATGATGCAATACTGAGCATCTTAGCTTACTCATCTTGCAACTTTAAATTTTTTTTTTCAGGGATGTTTGTTCCAGTCTTTTGCCCACTTTTAAGATGGGATGTGCCATTGCTGTGATTAAATACCATGGCCAAAAGCAACTTGGGGAAAAGGGTTTACTTCACTCGCAGTTCCATGTAACAGTTCCTTATTTTTAAAAAGTGAGGGCAGGAAATCAAGCAGGGCAGGAACCTGGAGGCAGGATCTGATGCAGAAGCAGTGGAAGAGTACTACTTACTGGCTTGCTCCTGATGGCTTGCTCGGCCTGCTTTCTCACAGAACTGCTTTCTTACTACCACCCACAACAAGCTGGGCCCTCCTCCATCAATTACTAATTAAGAAAATGCTCCACAGGCTTGCTTACAACGCAAGCTTATAGAGGTGTTTACTCAAGCGTTACCCCCTCCTGTCAGATGACTATAACTTATGTCAAGTTGACATTAAACTGGTCAACATAGGATATTTAATTATTATTATTCACTTTTAAGAGTTCTTCTTACATTGCTAACATAAATAATTTTTTGCAAATATTTTCTCCCAGATCTGTGGTTTTTCTTTTAAC
The DNA here is from genome assembly GCF_903995435.1 of Acomys russatus. Lineage (NCBI taxonomy): Eukaryota > Metazoa > Chordata > Mammalia > Rodentia > Muridae > Acomys > Acomys russatus. Next base: position 53,136,586 of record NC_067143.1, on the reverse strand, counting down.
AGTGTCACTTGCAAAGCAGCTGTCACTAATTGTCTTTTTTTTTTTTTTTTTTGGGTTTTGGTTTTTTGAGACAGGGTTTCTCTGTGTAGCCTTGACTATCCTGGACTTGCCTTGTAAACCAGGCTAGCCTTGAACTCACAGCGACCCACCTGCCTCTGCCTCCCGTGTGCTGGGATTAAAGGTGCGCGCCACCACCACCACCTGGCACTAATTATCTATTTTAACACTGAGTTCTTATTAACTAGTGAAGGTATCTTTAGGAATCAGATTCCTGAAACACACGTGCACAAATATGAACACCCCAAAATCAGATTAGCCTAAGATAATAAAAATGGTTATGACACAGAAACTCTTTAGTGTTACTTGTTTTAAAGAAAAATCATTTATCATGTAACTACTGAAAATAGAAACAGGAATTTCACAGACAATTTTATTAGTAAATAAAAATTTTTAAACCCTTTTTAAAAATTCATTTTTTCATGCAAAAATTTAAACTGCATTTACATAAAGGTTAAAGCTGAATTTTTAAAAGTCTTTTAAGAAAAACTACTTTAGTTAGGTATGGTGGCATAGTTCTTTAAGTCCCAGAACTTGGGAGGCAGAGGTAGGTGGGCCTCTGTGAATTCAAGGCCAGCCTAGTTCACATAGTGAATTCCATGTAGAGACACTGTCTCAAACAAACAAAATAAAACAAAACAAACAAAACCCACAACTAACTACTTTAAATCCCAGCACTCAAGAAACAGAGGCAGGTGAATCTCTGAAGCCAGCCTAGTCTAAATATTGTGTTCCAGGCGAGTCAGAGATACATAGTAAGACCCTGCCTGGAGGAAAAAAGACAAGCACTAAAACTGTCAAGTAGACTATCTAATTGGACTTTGTTGGTAAAGATGTAAACATTACTCATCCTTAAGGAAGCACTTTCTAGCTGTTTAAGCTTACATCATACAACATAAATAATTAAAAAGATATCACTAATGGTAAAAGCAGGTGTCAAAGCCTGTGCTTATGCTAACAAGGATCAAGTTCCTACTTTCACAAAAACATCAAATTAAAAAATAATTACATCAGTAATGTAATGTATTTATAAAAATAAACAATCACATCAATAAAGCATAACATCTTAAAACCCAGAGTAAAGTCATCAAAGTGTCAACTCTTTTCAAACTGTACATCCTATAGCACTCAAGCTCATTACTTTTCAACTCCTATAAAACATTATGCATTTTATCTATTGAAGATCAGGTAAATTCTGACATAAACTAGGTAGTAGTGAATAATGAATGAAAACTACTTTTTTAAAAAGTTGCAGTTGCTCCATCACTAGCCCTTTCTTTTAGCTTTCAAAAGCGTATTATTTATTTGGTGTGAGAGTATATGTGTATGTGTGTGCACACCACAGTGCAGAAATGAAGGTAAAATGACAACTTTCAGAACTGGTTCTCTTTCCATCGTGTGGTCCCAAGGATCAAACTCAGGTTGTCAGGCTTAGTGGCAAATGCACTTACCCTCTGGGCCAGCTCACCTGACCAGCCCTTGGATTTTAGACACAGGAAGGCCTCAAATTTAAGAACCTCCTGCTGTTACAATCTCAGTGCTGGAACTGGGGGCACTATGGTACTCATCTACAAATGAAAATATTCTGAGTGCAAAGTACCACAAGAAAATTTAAATCAAAATTGACAAGGCCCCTCCATAAGTACCTGAAGTACTGCAGAATAAATGTTACAAGTTGATTGGACTGTAGCAGTAGGGATAAGATGCTGACAATTTAATGATGTTCACAAGTGATTTCCCTGAGTAGCTATTACTGAGAATCTCTGGTTAAGAGCATAGACATACATACATGAGTTGAACTTAATTTAATCTACTTGTCTTGATCTTGCATTTCATTACCTCAAAAATAAAGGCAGTAATAGATCAGCCTCAATGGTGCTAAGACAATTAAATGAGGCTTTGTGAGGAGGGAAGGCACAGGCAAGCATGGCAGGCATGTATGTTCTCAAGACTTTCATTCAAATACTGCCTGAACATTTTCAACTATATGCTAATGTTTCTCCAAGTACTGTACACTGTGAAATGTTCCCTATTAAAAAAAGAAGGGGGGCGTCATTGTTAAAAGAAAATAGTCAAATATTTAAACTAATACTCACTTTTAGGTAAAGAGACTAAAAACTAACAGTGAACCAGCTTAGATGGAAGGAAAGGCAGTCAGTGCCAGAACTGAGCTCATATGATCTCCAAAACTTCCTGAGAGAGTTAATACTCAGGCAGGCTTCAAAGGGAAAAATTAACACAACTAAAAACATACAAGTATTAGAACTAAGATAGTAATTTTGAACTGTTTCAAAGGCAAGAAACAACAAAAACAATGAAAAATCTCTCAAAGAGTAGACATTGTATCTCTATCCTAGTATGTCTTAGCTATTACAGCTATTATTGCTGTAATAAAACACCATGATCAAAAGCAAACTGGGGAGGGAAGGGCTTATTTTATCCTACAGACTGTAGTGAATTATCTAGAAGTCAGGGCAGAAACCAAGAGGAGGGGAGCTGATGCAGAAGCCATGGAGGGGTGCTGCTTACTGGCTTGCTCTCAGTGGCTGGCTCAGCCTGCTTCCTTCTACAACCCAGGACCACCAGCTCAGGAATGGCACCACCGACAGTGGGCTAGGTCCTCCCACATGCATCAGTAATTCTGAAAGTGCCCTAGAGTCTTGTTTATAGGCCAATCTTTTTGTTGTTGTTGTTTTGCTTTGTTTCTTCAGACAGGGTTTCTCTGTGTAGCCTTGGCTGTCCTGAACTCACTTTGTAGACCAGGCTGGCCTCTGCTTCCTCAGTGCTGGGATTAAAGGTGTGTTCCACTACGCCTGGCTATAGGCCAATCTTATGGAGGCATATTTTCAATTGTGGTTCCCTCTTCTCAGGTAACTGTGACTTGTGTCAAGCTGACAATAAACAGTACTTTATAACACTGTTCATGGTCTTTTAAAAACATTATTAGTGGTTACAAGTATGTGTATACACACACACACACACACA